>NW_019214098.1:167910-185709 GCF_002532875.2 Varroa jacobsoni
ATAGAAGTTGAATTGAAGAATTGACATGAATATTGTCGGTATCACTCAGCAGTACTGCCTTTGTTAAGTTATGGAAAATATCCAAGCAAGTGTGTGCGTGTGTATATATATATGTATAT
Source organism: Varroa jacobsoni (assembly GCF_002532875.2). Classification (NCBI taxonomy): domain Eukaryota; kingdom Metazoa; phylum Arthropoda; class Arachnida; order Mesostigmata; family Varroidae; genus Varroa; species Varroa jacobsoni. Next base: position 168,030 of record NW_019214098.1, read on the forward strand.
ATGGTACAGAGTAACGAATAAACCTCGCTAGTAAAAACTGTATTTTTGCTATCTTAAGTGGAACCTCCAACTTTGAAAGCAATAAGCAAATCATAAAAGTTTTAATACAAAAGTTAAAAAATTTTGAACTACTCATGAGTAATTCTATCAAATAGCAAATTTTAAATTGCTCACAGCGAACTTAATTGTCGTGTATCTAGCCATGCAACCTGACTTCACATATGCCTCTTAAGTTTATCTGGATATTGATCTAAATAATAAATGTTTACAGCTTTGCAGCCCGCGTTACCGTTTAATATTGTTTGAGATGCGATCCGAATGCGTACCCAAACATGATAACCATTGTATCTGAATAATTCTGGGTTTACTGCTCGGCCCTGCTCCCTCTATTTTTCATTGATCCTACGATAACAGTTAGTTAAATGTGTAGATTAAAGAATCAGATATTAATCGTAGTTGTTAATTTTAAGTGGCACTCGTCAATCATAGTCGTGGCGTCGGCAGTCTACTAAAAACAACATTTCAAAACAAATTAATGAAAAGCTCACTCGCTACCAACGTATCCAGCTGTCGACAAGGGGTCATACATGTTCACTCGTACACATCTATCTCTTATCTTGCGAGATGTTTTTCGGACCACTCTAGCAATCTCACTTAAGAACTTTCCATTTATAACTTCAAGACATTTTATGGACTTTTCTGAAGATTGATTATTTCAAGATATTCTTAGTGCGGTACCGATTATTAGTCCCTCTTCAAACTTCATATAGAGTTTCGTGCAGCTGTATATCTGTAAGTTTATTATTATAAATACCCCTGTATCGCAGTGCTATCAAGCTAAGCGGAACAGTCTATTGAGAGCTATTTTTGCATGTAAAAAATGCTTGAGCCGTATACCGAAACAGTTCTTGTTCGAACATTGCAATTTCTTTTTAGGAGTTTGTAGTAATTCCTACAATTGTCCATATGCTATATTTTTCGATACGCGACAGGTTACCATAGATAATGTCAAACAGAGTCTGCATTTTATGCAACAATGATGACCATACAGCTTAATCCCATAGTCTACCTTCAATGCTGATCGCTATCGATCCGTATTGTAGTTTAGGCAGGTTTCTATTACGGTACAATGCCCTTACGTACGCGCGTTATGCATACATGCTCAAAATCGTTATGTACAGAACCACATATAACCTGCATAGAAATCGAAGAATATCCTGATCTGATCAAGTACTTGAACGGTCCGAAAAACTGAATTTTGCATATGGTGTAGCACGACATCTACTATATGGCCTCCGTTATTAGTTGGAGATTCGACTCAAATTGCTCTGGGCTCATTGGATATAAATGGGTGCAATTTTCGAACTTTTCTTTATGACCACACTATGTATAACACGTACTATATACATGGTATTTAGGAACACTCTATGTAAACTTTGTATCTATCCTTTAGCTAAAATTAGAGAATAGGGTTCTAGATGTGAAATGGAAAAGGGAGCCCTTCATGTAAAACATTTGGCGCCTGATACGACTACGATGTGGGACATAGGCATCCAAAAGTTGTTCGCTAGTCTACACATGCGTAGCTGTAGGAGACAACGGGCTACTACCGACTTCGGTGCACTCGTTGCTGAATGATAAGGCTGTTACTTCTGCTGCTACTATCATCGGCCTTATTATTAGAACCGTTTGCAGCAGAAGCGAAGCGGTCCTTATTAAACCCTCATTTCCGACGTTACCACAGAAGGGTTCGAGTGCAGACTGGGCCTAGAGGACTTCCGGTCACTAACGGGACCTGCCTACTAAGTATGAGCGGTCTAGTTGGTGACCCTCGAGATCTGCACACTGTAGAATCTTATTACTGCAAGAGGGCTGTTTAATGGTATGATGAGGAAGCGTGATGCCAATGCACATCAGAGCAAGCACAAAGGGCATTCAGATCTGTCCTGCTCGCTTGTCTTCTGGCCCGGAAAAGCGTGGAGGCGCATGATACGCGCTATAGTTGTGCATTGTTTTCGATGGTGTGTTTATGAGGGAGGCACATATGAACTTACCTGAAAAATCAAAATGGCAAAAATCAAACTAAAAAGATAATGTTGAAATGACAAAGCGCACATATGTAGATGGAAGGAAGCGAGCATTAGCTCTGTCTCGCCACCCACGCTTGTATCTGCTATAGCTTTCCTCTCTGTTGTCATGATAATCGGTGTACTAAAATGAATTTATTGAAAAATAAATATTATTTCAATTATAAAAGGAAGACAAAAGACTAGTCGACATTACATAAAAGCTGCTGCGGTTAATTTTTTTTTAACCATATTTCCATGCTTCACAGGGTTGTACGTATGTGCTTTCAAATCAGTGGATCCGTATTACGTAAAGACAAAGGGTGTATCCGGGCCGAAAGTAACTGACGGCAGAGCGGGTCATCTTGGCGTTAGAACAAGCAAGAAAATTGCGTCCCTGTACGACGTCGAAGAGAGATGCACGAGAGTCCCCTTCGGTTAATGATTTGATGCTATTAGCCAAGAAAGAAGCCGCTGAAAAACTGTTTCATAAATATGATAATCAGTCGTGATTGATTCGTTTCACTACAGAGGAAATAGCGTTTAACGGTTATGTATATGTATTCTCTGAAGACCACAGCGCTTCAAAACGGTTCCGGAAAACAGCCACGCCGTCGTGCATAAACTAGCTTTTTAGCGTACGGTAAAAAAAAAAATAGCGATTTTCAAACAAAAGATATTGATGACGCCGATCTCGCTAAATTTCGTAGGTTGTTGCCATGATAAGACTACGTATATGTTTAACTATAGTGTTTTCGTCAAGGTCGGATCGCCTCAGCGGTTGTAAGTACCATAATGGGACTTTTTGCCTGCGGCAACCCGAGAATCGATTTACATATATTCTCTCTGTTGGAAAACTAATAGAATTTAAGTAAACGAAGTGAAAATTTAAATTGTCACACACATATTCAATAAGTATCGTTTTTGTTTAGATTTCACATGCTTCAAGTAAGCGCACTCGCTCGTAGTTTACGACGCTATTTCCAATTCCTATATATATGTATATAGGAATAGTGACGGTATTACCGTTTATGCTTTGTCTATATGCGTATGATAATTTAATCTTTCTCGTTGTTGTCGAATCTTACTAGAGTACTTAACCCAAAGTGCGTGCCTCGAACGTAGATGAATTGACAATTGAACAAGCAGCGAGTGAGTGAGTGGGTGGGTACTGTACATTACCACGCGCGATTTCTCAACTTCTCATTAGGGCCACACCTTTCTGTGATATCACCTACGTACGTAAGTCCGTGTTTAAGTCTAACTCACATATGAAGATTCAGCCTTACCCGATCCCCCATGAGTACATTGTTGCACATGAAATAAATGAATCGTATCAGTCCATCTATTAATTTTACGTACTTCATGTACTCCCATCATTTCAATTGACCGCTAACTAAGTCTACCGTTATACAAAGTATAAGCTATTTGTTACAATGTAAACGCTTGAAATAGAATTAAACCAGGATGTAATAGAGTAGATGAGCGAGTCGGCATTTGTCATACTGAGCATTGTCATACGCATGTATATTTGTTCTATGCGCGAACGGTATCTGTGGCTAGGGTATAGCTAGATAATAGGGTAGTTAGGTAAATAGGATAATGTCAAAGGTGGTATTATTTTAGCTAAATGAATTTGGTAGTTCTAAAGTTGTTCTTGTTGGTGCATTGACTGGTCCTGCGATTGTTCCACGGGGACAGGTTATAAATTCTGGATTGGCGCCTCGCCAAGCATGGCTGCAACTAGAGGCCTAGGATTGTATTCTAATTCGAATTGTTCCCTTATATCATCTGATGCCATTGGTACTGCAAAGCACTTGTTACTATTTTCGATTTCTTTGATGAAGTAGAAAATCGTAACCAGTTCCTTAAGGTCGACGTTTGGCAATTACTGATATATCAGACATGTCTAGTGATATTGACAATCCAGCGTTGCTACTGATCCAGCTTTCCATAAACCCTGTTTCTGTAGAGTCATATATACATATATATAACTTCAACTGGAGTCGAACTCGCCATTAAAATATCACTATGCAATCTGCACCTCAAATACACCTGTTTAAAGTATCTGCTTGAATTGCTGTCCTTAAGAAGAACTTATTAAGTCAGGGTACGTGTGTCTACGAATTTGCCTTAGAATATCGGACAACATTATCGTCGCTGATTGATACCGACTTTCTGTACCTGCGTACTTTTATCCATCTGTGATACTGTGTCGTGAATTTAAAACGGTTGCGCGCCGGACCCCTTTCGCAGATCCTTTTCTTTTCTGTTCCATCTAATCTTCGTCATTGCGGTGCCTGGCCATTCGTCCGCTAACTCGCCGGAGGCTCGAATGCGATGGGTAGTTGTTCATACTCCCCTTAATTTTTTGCCCACAACGGTTGGCTGCAGGGCCAAAAGGCCAGGTGAAGGACCTGACGGTGACTCACCCGCTGAGGCGTGCAGGGCAGCTCGAAACGAGAGTATCTCACTAGAACCAGCTAGACGGCAGTCTGGATTCCATGGAGGCCTAAAAGTGGGTGGTCTCGACTGCCTTCCTTGAAAACGCAAAACCGACAAGAGACAAACTTGGATAGGGGAATGAAAAAATAGGAGAAGGGAGTTTCGGCCAAATTGAGAGCGGTGCTACTATGGGAAAGGTCGTTTGAGAGGTAGTGGCTATGGTGCTTGCTAAAGGGTGCTCAGCTAGCTGTCTCGCTCACTTGGGCGCTTGAGGTTTGTTGGGTATTGGAGGGAATTTATGGGGGAGATTCGAGTCCTGAGGGCAGTTAACCAATAAAGCGATTGCCTGGATCGGCCGAAGTGCGCTTACTCTGCCCCTAGCTAGAATCAAACCGAAGCGCTCTTTTAGACAAGGCATCCTTTCAAACCTGCGGACGGAAAACTGTCGAAATACTCCAATCCAGGAGCGAATTGGTAACTGCTGCCGTAGCGGCACCGACTTCCACCCGCCTTCGGGAGGATCGGATTCGCCAGCCTCAGGCGCTTCTTATTTTCCGTTGGACCAGTCGACTCCGGCCCGTTTAGATTCAACTCTCGATGACGCGGCGAGCCATCGAAAGCATAATGAAAAAGTTCCGCCACCGCCACCGCTGCTGCTTAGTCCGCATTTACCGCCGATCTCGACGACCCTTTGGCCATTCGGCCGTTCGGCCACCATAACGGAGCCGGATGAAGCCGACGAAATGTTTCGACAGGAATCTTAGCAGAAGACGTGCCTCAACAAGTAATTCCTACTTCAGTCACTCATGACGGCTTGTCGGCTGTTGAATCATCAGATCATCCGCAACTGGCCGACGGACGGATGAACGCCAGCTTCAAACACATTGAAGTTGCGTACTTTTGTGGCAGTAATGTAATATCGTAGTACTAATAGAGGTAGTTGTAGTGATAGTAAAAGTGGTAGCTGTGGTGTTACTTCCAAGGGGGAGAGAGAAAGAGAATACAAGCTCAGCGCTGCAAAAATACCATACACTCTGGTCTACCCAGGAGCTGGCTAACTCCGACGTTGTGCAGTTTATGTGTACTTGTGCAGTGGCGACCGTTGGTGCACGGCCAAAGGTTCATCTCCGATACCGTGACTTGCTTTAGGTTAGGTCTAGCTGGTTGGCAGTGTGGCAGGCAAGTGGAGATGTGTCTGCGAGCGTGTAGAAGTCGCATGCCCCATTCCGGCGGAGTAAAAGGGGCTGCGCAATTTCGCCCGGCCTTCGACTCACTTGAGTAAACTCTATTTCCCGCTCACTCACCGAATGTTCCATTTTGTCTTTCATAAGTGTCTCATAGCGTTGTAGATGTGCCGAGCTTCTAGGCAATTGGAAGTGACGAGAACCAACTCGAGTGGAAGAAAGAGGCTAATCGTTAGCCGACAGTTTCAAATGACCAGCGAAACGCGAATCGCTGAAAAAGGCCGCAACGGAACGAACATTTAAAAAACCGTTCGTGCATACGACCGCTACTGCTATCATTGCTATTTCGACTGGAGTGCCGCTGTTGAGGCCTTCGGTATTACTGCTGCTGTTATTGAAGCCGTCGACCGAGGCGGCTTTAGAGGAAAAGACCAGTGCAAGCCGTGGTTTTAACTTCAACGTAAATTACCCCGCTTGAACGGCCATTAAGCAGGTTTTATTGACTAGATCTTCCTCTCACACATCAAATAGACTTTGGATAAGTTCAGATCGTCGTTTCATGAATTATTAGGGTAATCGATGGATGTCTATTAAAGATGGAAAGATAGAACTCCAACGTGTACAGGGTGATTACAGCCCTGCAAAGCGGTCTTTTAACCAGGCTTAAAACAGAGGATCTTAAGAATGGATAAAATTTCCGCAAAAAATCGCCGCCATTTGTAATTCTACTACAGTAAAACCACCAACTAGGCCTTTGAAAAGAAATTCTGCTGTTTATGATCGAGATGGTTCATCAGAACAAATGGCCGAAAGGTAATTCTAGTGCATTCGCTGTGGAAATTTCGATGTAAAACACGATTTTTGTAGCAGTTGTCTAATTACAAAAATTTAATAAAATTATTGCGAAACATAAGCAAAACAGACACACGAGTAGCCACAACATTGCTAAACAACACCAGAGAGTTCTTTCGTCAAAGAGTTTAAACAAACGTGGTGAAAAATCAACTACACACGACAATAATGTGTGAATGAAAGAAGAACAGAAAAAACAGAGAAATACGCTTCATAACCTGTGGCAAAGGCTAAAATGACGCTATAGAAATATGTGTTTAATGGGACTAGATAGGAAGCGTACATTACGAGTTGCTATTGTTTGGAAAACGGTCGATTCGGACTTCTGCTGTCAACAGCTGATAAAATTACACCGAGCCATTGACAAAAATCAACCGGTAATAGTGAACAGAAGAGGCGTTGTTTCTCTACCATTGCGATGCCAGATGACATTCGCCTTTTACTAGCCGGCAAAAATTGAGGAAACTTGGATACGAAGTTTTTATGCGTACACCGGGTTTTGTACAAGCAGACTGTTATCTGTTTCGATCTCTGCAGAACTGCTTTAATTACGCTAATTTAGTTTCAATGGATGTGTGCAAAAATATATTGCTACAATTTTTCGTGGAAAAGCCCCAGAAGCTCTGGTATTACTACAAAAATGGCAGAAAATCGTCGATAGAGACGGTACATATTTAGTGTAGTAATATTATTCAAAAGTATAAAAAATATTTGTCTGTACTTCGGTTTAAATTCAGTGAACAGCTTTTCGATAACTTAGTATATGCGGGACGAATCCTATGGGTTAGTGCAGCAAGGGCTTTCTAATATCTGAAGTTAACTTTATCGTAAAATACATCGTATCTTCCAATAAAGTATTATATAATTCTTGAGAATAACTTGTAGAAACGAAGCTTGGGGTAACTAATCGCCACCACGCTAACTGCATTCAAGTTCTATTGCAATGGCCTTGGGGTATTAGACAAACCGCTGCCAAATTCCAATTTCGTTAATGTTGTAAGCAAACATACAACTGCGGTCTGCATGTTTTCTCATTGAGCTTGAGTCTGCTTATCAGAAAATCTTTTTGACAAATAAATCGATCTAAAATTACTGACATCGCAAAATAATCTTCTTTTGAAAATGGGGATCATTTGTCCTGATAAGGATTGGCTCAATTTTTCTTTGATAATAGTCGAATAACATGGTTATCCGTAAATTGAAATAAGAGATAACGTCTCTAGGGATCATTGACGGCGGAATAAAGCCGCCGGTATCGTCGTCGAAAACCTGGTAATAAAATATTGAAGATTTCGTAAAACTACTTGAGATCAACGAATGAGCTCTATCTATGGCTTTGGTCAGCGGTTGCGTGTCAAAAATAGCAACGTACACCACTAATAGAGACACGTATCTATCAAATGAAAGCTGAACACATAAGGTATCAAAGAAATGACCGATAAGCGTTCCATGGCAAAGTCAACCACGAGATTAAGTCTCTTTATTATACCTCGACGTGTTGATTTTCTAGGATACCTCGTTACTCTTAGCATAAGCTTGTATGTCGGACATAGATAAGTTCAAAATCAAATCTTCTTATGTCATTCTGACGGCAAGACGCAATAGGCGAGATGCTCTGTGAAACTAAGTTGACTATAAGTTTTAACTCTCGATTACAAAGTCCTCTGCGGTTTTGAGTAGGGAAGGTTTGTCGTTGATGTAGTACACTACAGACAATGTAGGTAGCATCCGTCGTCTGACACACAAATCGATCGAACTGCAACTACTTTTTACCCGAAGATTTGGCGGCAGCAGTAGCTATGAGAAAAAAAACTCGTTTTTTAGGATCAATCAGTCAATCTCAATTGGCATACAGTTTCTATTGCTGTATTATCATATCAGTATGTACGAAACGTATAGTAGTTTTGCAGTTTTGTTCTAGAAAAAGGTATCATTCATTAAAATCTAACAGGCATCAGCATTGCTCGTTCGGCGCTTATGGCCGCATTAACGTATGTCAAATCGTAGCGGAAATGAGGCAGGATCTAATAGTGTTACTGGTGGTGGGATATAACTTATCCAACTATAGTTGTTCCTGACGAACGGATCAGAACTGTTGTGCTACATCAGTACACTATACACGTATAGTATATGCGGAATTCTGTACAAGATCTCACATTCGATTATTCTCCGAATCTAAAACTATGCTGTTTGTAAGTTATCTAAAGCTCTAAGTTTGTAAACGTCCAGGGTTTTCCTGAACGAATGATAGGTCGCCTATAGTAAATTGAAAAAATCGGCTCGTCTAAGATGAAAAGGGGAAAGATGTTTTGAAGTTATCATAGTTATGAAATGATCGTTTGTCTATTATTTTTCTTATTTTAGACATTGTGTCCCGTAATACTTGAAGGCTTGCTAGCCCCTGGTCGTACAGGTACTGTTGAATATTACGGTAGCAACTATATCTATCTCTAATGTTACAGGCAGTATGAGTTGTTTTCATCAAGCATTTTAGCTTTTCGAAAGCGAAGCATTGTTGAATGTTATTACTCGTTTATTACAATACGTGTACACGAGGATTTTTCAAATTATCTGAGCGAACTAATCTAAACGCCTGAGTCATCATCGCTCCAAAAAGACCAAATATATTTGCACGGTGCATTTAACGCTTTTCCGTTACACCTTTTTCTACTTAGGCAGACCTCTTCTAGTTTGGTATATCGGTATGGTAGAGCTTGAACCAGCGAGTCTTGACTTCCCTATCCGAAAGGGATTTAGCTCTACGAATTTCCGCATCGAAAATTTTCGAGCCTTCTTCGGATCATACGCTTTAATAACACCTTTCACAACTCAGCATTTTTTGTCTCCCGCTGTCTGTCCCGTTTCTACACTTGGCCATAACATGCCATATATTTTCAAACATTGTCGACTACAAAACTTTAATTCCGTGCCGACCTACTTTGACGTATTCCGTTGATTCAAGTGACCGTGAAAGGTACAGCGCAGCATATTTCAAAGGGCACTAGAAATAGTGACCTCTAATCCATTTTGCAAAAAGAGTTTGCCCGGCGTGCTGTGTAGACATGTACGAGCAATAATAGACACTTTTATGCATGACAACAAGCACCTCAAGACAAAGTAGGCCATGTCATGGCAAGCGGGAAACTGCGTAAATCGGTTTGAGCCGAGCAAGCGTGGGCTAAACTGAACCGAACTATCTGCAGCACTGGAGCTCTGTAGCCGCAGATGGACAAGGCAAATAAACTGAATCAGGTAACTTTGGGCGACCAAATTGAAGTCCTGCCAACCAGCATGCGGCCAATACCAACTCAGCGTTGGGATAGCATTTGCCAGAAAGCATTGCTTCAGACGTTAGCTCACTCTAGCTCGACTGCAAGGTTGAAAGCTTGTGAAAATTGGGGTGAACAGCAAGCGGGTAGCTAGGGGGTGGCGAAGACGGATACAGGACACAGCAGTGCCAAATGCCTTCGAGGCTAGTTCGCCAGAGCCCGCCAACACGACAGGCTGGACGATGCCACAACTTTCAGTGTCAAAGCTGACGCATGCTGCTACTGGGTGAAGGCAGGCGGCGGACAAAACGCTAACGCTGTTCCGTGATATGGACATAGATGTCCAGAAAACTGACACACGCCGTCTTGACAGCCAAGCCTGCCATTGCTACCCCGTTGCAGCCCCCGGCCATCGCCGGCTTGTAAATTCAAGTCAAAATCACATGAGGCTCGGCTGATGCCCGATTGTGGTGATGCCGAGGAGAGTGAGCGAAGTGGCAGCGAGTAGGAGGCGTCGAAGCCATCTGTCCAACCTATATTCCCATATGTTGCTGGAATTCGGCCAGCCAACCTTGGACAGAGCAGAGATGACGTTCTGAAGTGGAGTCACGGAAAAAAGAGTGAGAGAGAAATTTTATGGGTATACAAGCTTGAGTAAAATTAACAGCGCAAATGCCAAGCTTATAATATTATTGAAAATTGTTCGAAACGATATTTTTTTGCTATAATATATAATAGAAATCTAGATGCCATTGATGTTTGCGAGCGCATCTGTTCTGTGCTTATAACAAACGTGCAGTAGGCTAATAATAATTAAAGAGATTCAAGGAGAGTTTAAGGTTCTCGCCAAAGATGCCTGCAAAAGGAAGATAAGCTAGAATTCTTAAGGATGATCGTCAGCGTTTTTCAGCGATAGTTCTGTTGTGCGACTGTACAATTCACAGGAATACTGAAAGCGGTCCATTTTTGTGCGTTTCCACTGAATGCTGCGACCACACAGTAAGGGTATATAAGAGGAGCCATAGAGGAGAAACGGCACGCAAATTTTTAAAACTCATTATTTAATCGTATCCACGATCTATTATCGTTCCAGCGTACTTACATAATACAATATTAAATGCTGGTAGCCCTGAGGTTAGTATATGTAAGGACATATTAGGTCATAACAAAATTGCATAACTATTGAGCTCAAGTGTCTCTTTCAAATGCGCATAGGTTAGCTATTAAGCCCAGACTAGATTACAAATAATGATCTTGTCTTTCAGTGATACAGAACTTTTCGTTCTTTTTATCATACGCCATTATAGAACGACGTTCCGGTTTGCGCCTATTCGATGATGCCACGCGAATATCGAATAGGCCAAAAAGACAAATATTGACGGAATATTTAAAGAAGGGCCCGTGGCAGGGCCTGTGTTTATGGAAAAACAAAGACCGAGCCGACTTCTTCCAAGTGAATCACAACCGAGAAGACTTTCTGACTGGGTGTTTCAGAGACTGCCATCTCCAACCCCTCAACTAGAATACTATAGGTCGCTGCTTTCAATGCGTTTACAATCCAGCGAGCTTTTTCTTCTAGTAAGAAACACAAAGGGAAAGTCAGCTACGCATAGGAAAGCATCAGGTAAAGAGGGTCTGTCGGCCACCCGAAGCGTCCGGCTTTCGGAAACAGGACGAGCGATATCCACCGATGGCTTTAGAATACTGTTTGTAAGGTGAGTGTTGTGATATTGGACGCAATGTGATGCACGCTCAGAGAAAACATCCTATGGCATTGGGTTCTCAAGATAACGGGTACTAGACGTACGCTACAAAAGTGACAGCCCCATTGACAGGATGTGCTGCCTACCTCAACACGGAGGGGGACTACGAGCAATGCAATCGGATGCACGGTAGGCCAAACCAAAAAACGCTGATCAGCATTGGCGGCATTGCCATACCTATCCGTATAACGTTTGTCCCAAAGCCGAAGGCCATAGCAGCGATATCCGCAGTAGCAACAGTAAGAGGGTTCATTTCTTTGCAGTTGTTCCATAGCAATCTTCTGTATCTTACTGATCCAACTATAATTTTGCCTCCTTCTACGATTCGCTTCCTGTGCCTTTATTTCCTATAATATATACTCACTAATGGATACTCCGGTGAATTATGTAGCAATAAGTACCACCATCCAGTGTCGTCATCAGCGTAGTGTCACAGACCGTGGCGGCGTTTCTTATAAGCCTCGACCAAACGATCTTCCGATAAAGTCGTCCGTATAGAGGCGACGGGTTAGCTGAAGTTTGATGCAGTTGGCACGCACGTATGCCAAATTATAAGCTAGTCGAAACGATCATGTCTGAGGAAGACGAGCTCCAAGATTACGATTCTACTCAGTCTTTTCTGTGTACAGATGGAAACGCATTGATACAAGGCGGCGTATATGTCATAACCGTTATTCCGCCTGGCTACATTCAAATTTCAACACTTCACATGATAAGTCTGTTTTGTGTGAAATCTCGATAAGCCGGCAACCATCAAACGAGGATCGTATAACAAATACTCTAACAAAATTTCATGGTACTTTTAATACATTCGACGAATGCATACCATATGCACGTATGTGTCTCTTTTCAAATAAAACTACAAAAAACCCTAAATGTTCTATGAGCCGACCTTGCGTGCAATTCGTTCCAAGAATAAGCGTAGTAATTGTCAATCAATTATAAATTTAGTGTTACTTTGCAGACTTTTAGCCATTTGAGCTTTAGTTATGTGAATTAGCTATAGATTGCAACGCCAATTCGATATGTGCCTAGAAAGCGAGATCGTAGCTTAATGAATGAAGCTTTTACAAATTTTAATATCGTAAGTAATTTACGTATTTTATCGCAGGTAATTTGATCAAAAATTAATCTCAAATCGTCAACAACTAGCGATCAAATCGACGTTCAAAAGGCCCTCCCACCCTTTGTTTAGTCTACCTTAGCTAAATATTTTCTTCAAGCGTATGAAGAACTACGAAACAGTTTAGTTGACACATTTGCGAGATATAGATGGTCGTTCTTGAATGAAAAGGCTCCAGTTTCGTTTAAATTATCAATCGAAGATAAACTCCAAAGCTATCTTATTCGGCCATAAACTAACAATCACAAATATCTTTGACTGTTGCACTATCAGCTTATTTGATAGACCATTTGGTTTGTTGTAATCCGTCCAGCGCACGCCTGTCCATTGTACCGACTGAATAATTTAACCTATAAATCCTCGAAACTGTGTTAGTTACAAGTTTTTCCGCCAGGTGTACATTTGACCGTTTAGCATCCATTTTCGTACTTCTAGAATCGCCTAACACTTTTCTTTATCGGTATATCTTATTTGTTGTTCTAAATATCTCGTCGTACACGGCTTCATTCCTTTGAGAGATTATGTGCATAAACGCAGCCTTGTTCAGGCCTATGTAGTACTCTAGGCGATTCGACCGCAGTATATACGGATTTCCGCATCATTCGCTATTGTTTCGCGCTAAATTTCATACGCATCAACATCCGACATCATTTTGACACGAATCAACTCCCTTCTCATTATGGCCACATTGCGGGGATATCGCTGGATCGGCAGTAATAAATGTTCTCCACGCGGAATAGTGAACTTTTAGTAACAGACAGGCCGCAACAAGAAAGGCAGTACGAGTGTTCAGTCACTGTTCCTGTTTTATATGTAAGACACCCCATACATTTGAGCCGTCCTTCGCACTCTGGTGAAACCGGAAAAGTGAAAAAAAGATCGACTCGAAGCAATCGACAAAGTGGCTCTAGCATTTTGTTTTAGATAGACGTGGCGATATCCACAGTTGCCACAGTCAAAAGGTAGAAATTGGGGTAAAAAAGAAGCTCGGATATCGAGAAGATCTAGGAGCTGCAGACGATTTGATGTTGGTGCATTAGTCCCCAGGGAGGTCTTTCGGGATGAAGAAGGTATGATATACGAAGTAGGACACAGCAAAAGTGGCCTGCCGGCGGCCCGGGTGGAAGCCTATGAGCAGAGCCTTTTGAAGGGGGGTCGACCGTGGCTACTAGTCGAGACTAGGCAACGCTTGACTGTCACTATCAAAGGGCTCACCTAGGTAGATGCCTACCCGATGTGTACAGAAATGAAGGGAGTAGCAAGCAAGAAAATGTATGAAAGGGCCATGGAAAAGTGTTTAGCTACCTATGGGTTTGTATATAATAAATGGAACAAGATGAGCTAGAAGAGAATCTGTAGCTTATGTTTCACTGTTTTCTTGCATGCGCGATGCTGGAGATTCGCGATAAAGGAATAACGGGAGCGGTGACCGCAGCGGCAGTGGCAATGACGATAGTGCTGGTTGCAGTCGGTGTCGGCATCAGCGGGGCGGCTGAGCGGGGCAATTCATTGGCTGGGTGCTAAATAATAGCACGCGTACTTCAACCGACTACGTTTTTCCCTCGCTAATATGGAGCGCAGTTGCTGTTACTTCAGCTTCCTTAAACGTCGAGTCAATTTACCACCGACTGTTGTGTGCGATTGTACCTCTTCTAACGACACAGCGGGACCGCCCCTTACATTCAAGGGCAAACTCACCTCAACGGAAATGGGTGACCAGTCGCCACTGGTACCAACGGCATCAGCCAACTAGCTACCGGTCAATGCTGCGAATAAGGGCAACAGTACTAGGAGGTCTTCGGGACGAGAAGACAAAGTGGAGCTCGTTCATTCGTGCTGTGGGAGTAGTGTCAATGCGTAGTGCGATCTGATAATCACAAAAGCACAAAGATGTATTGACACCGAAGAGCCAGCATGCCGCCTGCACGAAGGCTTTGCTCTTGGGAGCTCCTCGTACGTCGACCGATCTACCATGGCTCGTCTCTTGCCTCTTGCTTTAAACCAGCTAGCCTTTTTCCCCGCCCACCACGGAAAGGTATGGCAGTTCGTCCAATTTGCTTTTGGCCGTTCAAAAACGAGGCTGATAAAAGCGAACGGGACAGTGTATATGCAAGATGTCTAAGGATGGGCTGCCAAAACGTTGTGGACTTGTCGCGAAGGGTCTTTGCATCAAGCCGTCAGGTCAGCGACGACAGCAGCGAAGTTAAATAAACTGTTGTGTGTGCCTATTTTTTGTGCTTTTGGTCAAATTACAAAGTATCTATCCTAGGTTCGAAAACCCATGATTATCTTCTCACTACTCTACTTCTTGGGTTCATAATCTAAGCAATCAATCATATAATTGATGTCTGCGAAGATGCTATTTTTGATTTACATGAAAATACACAAGCTGTATATAACAGATTTAAAGGCTAATGAAATTAGTACTTAACGCAAATAGTAGTGAAGATCGTAAATTGAATACGCCGCCATCCAAGAGATTTTGGAGCAGCAAGAGTACACTGCGCACATGCGCTGACCTTCTCGAGGAGGGAGTTACCTATGTATGGAATAGTACTATATGCCACTGACATTATACTGGTTAGTTAATAAAAAGAAACCTTTCTAATAATACCAGTAATAGTCAGGCAACCTTTAACAGGAAAAGAGTAAATGAAGGATAGCAGATAAAATGATACAATTGGGGAAACACAATTTTACTTTTCGTTTTTTATAATCTGCGCCACATAGCTCACAAGCATTGTGTTTTTATTAATACATCTAGAGCATTTAGTGTACAATGCGTATTTGCTGTTTTGCGTTATGACCATGCGGTCTATTTTTTGCTAGAAATAATATTTTCAAGAACCTTTTCTCCTCTTCCAGTAACGAAGTAGCAGGTAGCAATTCTATTAAATGGGCCAAAGCTTTCTTGTTGATCCTAGCTGGCTAGTTTGCCCTTCGCTCTGTCTGCAATAACACAACACGATATTCGAACAATCGAACGCAGAAGCGACGAAGGGACGGACGGGAAGATGAGCGGTCAACTGGGCTGGGCAGAAGATAAGCCATTCACACATACAGCGAACGACAGGGAGAAAGTGACTTAAGGGAAAACCTCTACGCGTAGCTAATATCTTCCCATTGCAAGTTACATTGTCATTTTCCTGGTCTCAGGAGAGTATTTCTGTCTGAATTGCTAGAAGACATCTTCGTCGAGCTATTTACCTGGGACACCCCGCGTATTGCAGCCTTCGCTAGCCTCTCTGCCGTTTGCGGTTCGTCGCCCCCGTTCTTTAACCATACCGGCCATCTACAAGCCTCCTATCGCCGACAGGCCAGACGGGTCGACAGGTTCCATAACAGCTGTTAAGGTGCCGACCGATAGTAGAACTCGATTCTTTGGCGCTCCTTTTCCTCCGACCCATTTGTTAAAGCTGTTTAACATCACAGTGCCGCTCTGAATGAAATAGTTTTGTGCACGTCCACCTCGTGAACAAGTGACGATATCTGTGAATTCCAGTATGAAAACGAAGCTATTTTACAATTGACTGTAAACGATATGTAAATGACAAACGACGCGGCATTTCACGCAAATTATATGCATGTACTCAATAAACAAATCATTTTTCATATTTTCTGGAGAGAAGCAGATAATTTAGCATTATAACATTTTGTTAATATTGTGCATGAAAAAGCCATATTTACAATATGTGACACACTCCTGTGGCCTCACCGGAAAGGGTAATGCGTATTCTGTTTAATTGAATATTCAATATTTTTCAGTCAGGTGCGCTTGATACGCTAAACTTAGCATCTAAAAAACTTTGCTCATCCTTAGAACGGAAATGCATTGGTTTCAAGTTTTAAGTATAAGCTATCACCTGTTACAAATGTTGTCCATTGACTGTTGTACCATAGTATGCGATACTATGTTGTCGCTTCAAGTCGCAGATGAGGGCAATATTGGTTACAATATCTGACATCTGCATGTTTCTATGCAGTGTACTGCCTGTCTCGATTTCTTCGTATCACTAGTCGGTCTCTCTTTTTCTGTCGCTTTCGTTTACGTGCTTATTCCTCTGTTTCGTTGTGTCTTTGGGGTAGCTGTCCAACAGCAGGAAAACGAGGTCACAGAGAAAAGAGATGTACCAGGCCACATGCCGAAAATGGTCCCTGTGTGCTGCCTGTTCGCCACACCCCTGTATACCTAGCTCTTCTTTTTCGCTACACACACCCACTATGGGTATTCAGTATTGGCTGAAGATTACGACCGTCGTCGCTAGCACAATATCTTTGGCCCATGGCGCATCTTTCTTATTTCTTCTCATCACCCCCATGACGTCGTGGTAATCTTCTTTGGCTCTTCATAGTCTCCTTTCTCATCTCCGCATCGTAGTCCTTCTATCCCATATCGGCTCGCACAGGCCAACCAGCTCAACACTCCGATCACTCCTTCAGAAATCCAGCTACTCCAAAGCTAGATGCAACTGTGTATGATGTTGTGTACTGAGTTTATGGTAGCTTGCGCACATGTTGTTGTTGATACTGTTGTTGTTGCTGCCGTTTCTGTTGCTGTCGCTGCTGCTACTATTGCTGATAATGTTGATTATGAGGACGGTGTTGATGGTGATGCTACTAGTTGTTTTCTCGAAGGCGCTAGCGGCAAAACGTACAAATGTGCTCCGGTCTCGCTGTGGCCTGGCCTGGCCTGGCTCAGCCTACCGCAGACTGGCAAACAAATCGCCTCCTACAGCGACGCAGCCTGTGTCCGCAATGACATGGCAATACTCGGTAGTAATGTAGCAGTACGGCTGCAAATGAACATCCTCCTGCTTTCACGTACGCTCACCTTTCTGCTCCCTTCTCATAAGCCTTATTCGCCGTCTCTTTGTTTGTGCTTTTCGCCGCTTACTCTTCCTTCCTCGCACGTTCGCTCACTGACTCTCGTCTCTATGCCTTCTGCCGCCGCTGGTGGCATATATATATATATATATAT
>NW_019214098.1:185809-259862 GCF_002532875.2 Varroa jacobsoni
TATATATATACGTATATATATATATATATATATACGTATATATATAGATATTATTCCGTATCTACTTTTTGTGCTATTTCCGTCTGCGAAAAAGGATATCAGAAGCTAAGGCCAACTAGGACTGGACAAAGCTAGACCCGGCATTCGGAAGGCTCTTCCAGCTGCGTGCCCACGGCCCGTGGTCTCACAGAGCGAGCGTCGAGGACCCCCCTTCAGCGGTCCTTGGGACCCTTCTTCTCACTTTACTCCTCGCTAGCGTCCTTCCCTTTAGGGCCATTGCAGCTCACGTCGTCATTCACCTAATTGTATGTTCGTATGACTGTCTATCCGTCCGTTCATCTGTCTGCCTGGCCGAGCCTCTATGAGAGCATATGTATGTTAGCATAATATGGTGTGTTTGTGTGTAGCCCGTTTTGTATGTGGTACGTCACTTTATGCTGCTGCAATAGAAAGCATGCGCGCTATTCATATGCCTCCTTCAGCGGCAGTGCGGAAAGCAGGCAGCAGAAACAAGGAATTGAAACGAAGGATAGCTAAGGGCCGCTAGGTTGTAGCTGGTAACTGCACACGACTGCTGACACCAACTGTCCCCCTTTGCTGCTGCTGCTAAAACCGTTAGTGATAACGCTTATTGTCCTGATGCATATTATTTTTCCTCTACTTTATTTTCCTGAATATTCTGTGTCGTCAACGTCGTCTTCTTCTCGTTCTTACATTCGCTTTTCGAGTCTTGTTCTCCTTTTGCTCGTATGACTTCTCTCAGCCTGCGCTTCATCGGTCTGCCTAAGTTCGTGCAGCTGACGAAAAACAGCTTGTATGTTTATATCCTACAGACGACTCATTAATGGACTTCGCTACTTTTCTTAAAGCCTGTTCAACTGTTTTCTTAGCTTCCTCGGTTAACTTTCGCAGAACTAACGCTGCACTAGCAATAGTATTTTAAAAAGGTGTTACCTTCCCTTTCTCTGCTAACATTGGCTCCGAACGGGACGACGAAACCCTTTTGCGGCGGGTCGCAGGTACGTTAGCAAGAAAAAAGCTGGCCACTAAAAAGTTCCACTGCGATGCTACTTCAGCAGCAGTATTACGGTTCACATGCGAAGTTAGCGTCACCATCATCAGCACTACATCCAGCACTGATGCTTCTATTGTCAGGACCGTAACGATTCTAACAACAGGCTAAGTTCGACCGGTGCGGCAGCTCAAAACGCACAAAGGAAGCTGACAAATTTCAACTATTTAAATAGACAATCCTCTTCTTATGTAAATTCGAAAGACGAACCAATGCGACGCGTTGCTAACAAACGGATCACCACAAGTTGATTGATTTGTCTTATAATAAAAATTATATAATAGCATTACTAAAATAGCAGCTTCTAGCAGCTCACTGTCGAAGCCGTCGTTCCTACAGCACTTTCCATTGGCTTAACCTTGACAGAACAATGCGACTGTTCGAACAAAAAGTCGTTGGCCACCGTGATGTTTGCTTGAAGTAGAAACGAGGATTGTATTTGTTTTGCGAACTCGCCGCTTGATTGGCCATGTTAATATGGTAAGCGAGTACGCGTGCTTTTAGAAAAGAGAAAAATGCGAGAGTCCTGAGGAAAGGTCTGAGTCAGTTGAGATACAGGCCAAGTGAAGACAGGGGCGTTGCTGAAAAGATCATATTATGAACCTTTGAGGCAGCACCAACAGATTTAGAAGGGAGCAACTGTCAGTTGTGTTATGTCAAGCCCAGTTCACACGAGGCGTGTCAGTCACGGGCATCACGTAACAGAGAGTCTATCACGGACGACCTTTCGTCACCCTTTTTCCGATCGACACTACTCGTACATTCGCACAGTATGTCCGCTTGATGTTACCATCCATTACTTAGTTCAAATCGAAGGAATTTATACAGCTTGTTTCATTCCAACTTCATTTCGCCTCTTTTTTTTTGAGTCTTTTTTTTAAAAAAAAAAGCTTTTTTATAAAGCACGATACGACCAGTTGAGTCGAGTTAGGGAATTTTACTTCCGTGCCGACTACAGCTACAAACGTTGCAGTTTCTAAAGAGGCAATAAATAATGAAAAAAACAGAAACAATTGGATGATTAACGTGGGCATTTCTAGCGTTTGCCTTCTGCGACCTTTCCGGGTGATACCGAAAAGCAAGAAGCATTGCTTTTCAGAATTGCCTGAACATCTGGTGGCAAAAAAATGTCAGAAAGTGAAGGCACGATAGACGAATTGGTTCAGCAGTAAGCAGGTTAGAAAGTTAGCCGCAAAGAGAGGTGGGACGAAGGATGAGAACAGATTCTGCCCTAACGACAACATGGGCAGGCTCCCCTGCGCTAAGACAGACATCCCCTTAGCCTGCTTATCCACAAACGCATAGAATAAGGAATTCTAAAGAGCAGTACTATGAACTATTCGACTATAGCAACAAACGGAAATTCCAAATATTTGCGACCGTTTCGTGTGCTTGATAGTTAATTGTAGGTGACTTCTGCAATATGCCGGTAGTAACTTTCAGAACCGAAAAGTCGTCCTGGAAACCAACATTATATCAAATTTTCCTTGCCTGCCTTAAGGTCACACCTCTTAATATCATATATGCGTGTTGAAACCCACAGAACTATATAAAAAATGTATCACTGTTGCTGTGCCTTTTGGCTCTCACCAGGGCCGTGTATTTACAGGGATACAGTATAGAAAACGCTCGCATACCCCAATAAAGGAAACAGGACATGGCAAGGGCGAAATGCTATTTTGGCCATCACTACTTGACTTTACAACCGATGTTGACCTTATTGAAGTAACTACACGGAATCAAAAATAGAAGATGCCGAACCTTCAACACGTGCTTATTGTATTACCTATGTATCGCGAGCTTGATAGGTTTCCAAGGGACAGAATGAAAGCTTTCTAAAATTAGGGTTATTATCTAGCACACTGCCTGTATTTGTACGTTTAATAAACATGCTATAAAGCCGTGGTAGGTTTCTTAAAGAAAATCTGTCTCTACATTCGCTTTAAAAATAGCGTTTGCTGTGTTTCGGAAAATAGTAGCGCATCACATAAATACCAATAGCAAACAAGAGGCACGTATTTCATTCATCACCACCCTTGCCGTTCTGTAAATCATTTGGTTTCTTCGTGTGCTTAGCGCTTAGTGTTCATACATCTTGCACCTAACAAAATTGTCGCTCCTGTTATGTGCTATCCAGTCGTTCATTCTGCTAGCAATAGAAACTCATCGCAAAATTAGGCTCCACAAATCCGTATTCTCATCTTCTATTATTAGGCGGTAAGTGTGCATCGTGGATCGTCACCTAGATAGTGGCAAAGCACGCGTCTATCTAAGATCATCGGCGGTACAGTCAGTAGTGAGCAGGCGAGTCCCGCTAGACCTAGAGGACGTCAAACATCTAGTGGGTCAGAAACTACCGTCAGCCACTTCCACCACTAACTTCCGACAGATCGACTGCTTTCATGCCACCCGCGAAGCTTTAGAGCTCTCGCAGAGTTCGCAATTAGCACATAGTCAGCGCCCATCCCCGCGTTAGTTCTGCCCCAGCCTTTACTCCCACCTATCTTCAGCTCTAACTTTAAGTGCGATTTCATTCTCGGGTAAAACCCATTCGTAACCAAGCGCCCAAACAGTCCTAAAATTCAAGCAGTTCAGGACACGTCCGATATTCTTTAACTCTGGCCCAATTCAAAGCTACTGTATCGTCCCTAAGCACAGTCATTGTCTTAGCAGTTTGTTTCCGTCTGCGCAGGAGTCAAAGGGATTATTCGGTCCATCGGTAGTTCATCATCGCCTATCATCATATAACGTAAAGTGAGTTCCGTGGCTGGCGACTATTAACTAGTGATTTGGCAATGGCAGCGGAACCCTGGCATCTTTGCCAACAAAATCGACGCCCCTATATAGATTAATACGACGACTATATTGCATCGAAAAAATCTCTCTGATGAAGGGAAAAGATGAATTGTTCTCGCTGATGACACGCAGCCCCGCTGCCGCGTGGCAAAATAACCTGTGTCAATGCTGTAAAACCAGCTATCATGGATGCCGTATTGGAACTGATTATGTGGCCTCGAATGTTACCATACGGCCACTTACTAATATGTACGAACAAGTCTGAGGACTTCAGTTGATCGGTTAATGCTATAAAAACGTTCGATTTCGTTTGGCTTCGGCTCAGTCTTGTTGGCATTCGGGTAACAATATATATGTTTTTATTTTGTGCAAAGTGTGTTAGACACATTTTTACATCGCGCCCTGTAAATTTAATAACTTAACTCTTAAGTTCTCATGGTGACTTCTGTCGAATTATGGCACCGATGAAGAACTTTATGAAATACCAAGCTTGCGACAGCGAAACGCTTCTGAAAATATTAAAGAATATTTGCCAAAAAAGACTTTGATGTTCATATGTATGGTAGGTTTTTTACGCCTTTAGCTTCTTTTTCATCTTGTCTTAATTCCTAGGGGTTACTATATGGCTGACGGGGTGATACAATATAATTTTAAAGGTGTTGTTTGTATCTTGGAAAGCCAAAGAGCATTTATATGAAGATAGTGCCCAAAAACTAACCTATGACAGACACATAACCATGATGCTAGATTTCTGAGAAATCCGACATGTCTTAGGAGGAAAAAACTACGTTTTTTTGTGCTTACCTCTATTGCTTATGGAGGTAGATCACAAAGTAGTACTACCCCAAAGTCGCTCTTTAGGTTCTGATAGTTCAGTTGTTAGCTTGATGTCCTCGAGTAGCGTGGAAATTGACGGCTTTAATTGTAACTAACAACATTGTCTCCACAGATTTAAACCTAATCAGTAACTAATCGACGATCTGATCAAAAGATGGCTCAATGACGTTTTTGAAAAAAAAAACAAAATAATTTACATGCACGCACTTCGTTGATGTTTAAAGCTCAAAAGTTTGAGTTTGCTGCACTGAACATTGCACATTTGTAGACAATGATAGATAGTGTGAATGTAGTTGATGTGAAATAAGCAACAGAATAAGTGATCTCTGCGTTCGTAAATCTTGCCTAGGAGTTGTTTGGGCCTGCTTATATTCTCTCTGTATCTCACATACTCGACACTTTTATATACTTAAAATAAATAAACACACACGAAAAAATGCAGTTTTCTCATGTATGTATAATATTACCTTATACAAAAAATAGCCAATTCCCGAGAGTGGACATTGTATATTTACGGAATGAGCATTTCGTACAACATTATCGCTAGTTATCACAATGCCAATACGAAAACCAATGGATTCAATTTCGCACAAAGAGACACGCGTGTATAAGGAACAACAGCTGGACAGTGTTTATAAAAAATAAATCTATCGGACCACATAGAACGCAAATAGGTACAACATATTAAAAAAGCTAGCAAAATGTAAGCGCAGGACCGTTAAGTAATCTCTATCTATATAGCAAGTATCTACAGTAACATTGTTCATCATACATTAGTATCCAATAGTGCTATTATCGAAACCTAACGTGACAGCAGGAACATGAAAAAAACGATATGACTTTGCGTCTAAATAGAGCAAATCGGATCGTTATACCATTCCTATGACAAAATTAATGGCAGAATAGTAGTTTACTATCTGGTTTCGGCTTGCCTATTATTTGACACAAGGGTCCTTCATAAATTTATGGACTTCCTCAGATGATTAGGCAGGTCCGTTTCCAACGCATATTCCAGTAAAAATCGTTACTATGACAACACGTACGATTTGCATTGAGCTGGAGATTTTAAACGGTGAGAAGTTAGTTCCTTAAATTGGGGCTCGTGTAAGCTGGACAGTAGAGTTCCGCCCCACGGTCAGTATGGATAAACGGTGCGAAACATTAACTAAATACTTAATAATCGATCAAAACGCTAATTGCTATTTTCCAGATGCAAAATTAATTTGAAATTCATGAAAATTTCAAAGAAATATTAATTAATCGTGATTGTTCTATGAAACAATTTTCCCTTCGTTTTGTTCTTTATGTGCTAGAAAATCGGATGAAGAGAACACAGTCGCACTAAAAATCATGGGTTGATTAACACTGCTAATTTTTCGAATTTATAAATATTAGTAATTTCAATCACTGTACCCTATAGTATAAGCATGCAAGCAAGTCTGCGATCTCTGTTACATTCAGCGAATTCTATTCGTCGTCTCCCGCTACGTCTCGTTCGATATTCCCCGCACCAGTGAAAGATGAGGAAAGGCATCAAGGTTGTAAGGATTCAGCCTTCATCCCTTAGCCCGGTATAGAATCACAACATGTCCGTTTCCATTTGGTCTAAATAAAGCCACCTTAGCAAGTCTAGCCTGGCCGCTAGCCCCGGCTCTTCGCTACCTCATACTGTTTGTCTCTTACGAAACTGCTGGTGGTAATGATTTGCCTCCTTTTCCTCAGGGCTTCGTTCATCTTGCCCATTCGTCGCAACACGGATAAGATGGTACGCATCGATTAGCTTGCGAGAAGGCATCTGGACATCGCGCAGAACCCGAGAAACGGATGCCCTATCGCGCCAAAGCAAACCTCTATAACCGTCTGCCGCACCCCTCCAGACCCCGAGTACCGCTCAAAGGCCAACTTTTATGATAGCGTTACCCTCCCATCACGGACATTTAATGGCGAATTGAATCATCTACCTTATCCTCTACCTTCTATATAGCTAGAAAAAAAAATATATATATATATATATATATATGGGTTGTAATGTGGACGCTGCCTTTCAGGAACGGCATCGTTTGTCCTGGGGTCGGTCAAACAGAAGGACGTGATTGCACACATATTTCTGTATCTTATTTTTCGTGGGCAAAGCATATTAAATACATACGGTCCTAAGTTTACGTGAACAATTAACCGCACTTTCGTAGTGTCGATTTCTATTAAGTTTTCGTTTTACTCTGACAATATAATAGGAGACACTCTATCTCCCAGGCTATTCATTATTGTGTACCACTGTTATCAGTGATTTTATTAATCTATATAGTTATAAATATGATTATTTGCAATAATGGCAAATTGAAATCTATCTTGACGTAACAGTGCCCTATTCAAGTAGATAGGAAGCTCACGGTAAATATTGGAATTATGGCTCGTTCTTTTCAAGGGGACGACTGAGTTCTCGAGCGAGCGCGAGCAAAATGCCACCGACTACCGAAATTACCGGACGCCGAAAACGCACCAGACTCCCATAGTCAGAGTTGCCTCCGTCGTCGACATCTCCGTCTCAGCAGAACACGCAAATTAAGCCAAAAAGAGAGTCGACGAGCTGGCACCCGCTGGTCGGTCCTAAGTGGAAGAATGGAGGCATTCTAAAGATGTAAGGGGAACTCTGTAGGGGTTCACTTTTCTGCTACAAGTGTTTCTGCCATTGCTGCTTTTAGCTCGTGCGTGAGTACTTAGAACTTTGGTGGCTTTCATGGGCCGCCGATCTACATTTTCTCTGTGCGACTCTTCTACTTTCCTGCACTGCTGCTGTATGCATTACATGGCTAAAAATGGCTGGAAGCGTTACTCAAAAGAATACTTTCATATTGGTGAACTTGAGCCTTATCAGGGGATAGGTCATCCATCTCAACATTAGCATGAATATTGCAGTCCTCTCAGTAGTTCGCCTTGTTAGTTTAAAATAATATTATGAACAATTCTTCGTTCAACTATGTCTCTTCAGAGTGTCTCTGGGGGGTGACTCAAAAATGTAAAGGTAGCCAAATTTTGTTCCGTTTCTAAAAGTGCTATAATATAACTATATAGTGTTTAGTAGCGAAACAGGAGAATACGTGACTAAGGCAGTGAACTCCGTAATCTAATCCGTTTATCAATTATTACATTTCGATATTTTTTTATATCATCTAACTTATTAAATTCTGACAGTAAAACATCCACTATAACAGCAGTAATTAATATAACCTGTAGTGCGACATTTTCAGAAAACACAATTTCTGCATTCACGAAATTACAATAATTTTATCATTTTTTCGCTGAAAAAATATTGCTTCCGATAATGGTAATAGTTGAGAACGGACGCTTTCTGCTATTTACACGTATATCCTGTTGTGTGTAGGTATTTTTTTTTTTTTTCTATATTTTCTCATACGTATGTAAACTAAAATAGAAGCTGATTTTGCATGATTTTTAGAAAAGACAATTGCATTTGATATTTTAGGCATATTAAGGCCGAGTGTTTGAACTCGCTATTTTCCTGCAGTCACTTAATTTCCTATGAAAAGGTACTCTGCTAGCAGAAGCCATCCGATTTGACTGAATTTAGGATAGGTTGCCTACTTCTTTTCGAACGTTGTGCTTTAAATCAAAATAGAATGAGGACGTGACATGACAGAGATTGTTTGCACTGCAAAGTCAATTGATTGATCTACTTGGGAATGCATTTAAGAGCAGTGTTTGTAAGGTGGTACACAAACGTACATGTTAACGACCGTTGCGTATGAAACGAGTGGCTGCATAAGGGATATAGGTGCCGAGCCGTAGTAAAAGCACTAATGTTTTCAATTGTGCTATCGCTTTTAAGCAAGCTACACGTAGCAACAACAGTAATCAACCGTCCGAATGCCCACTTTTGGAATAAACCTCAATTCCAGCTTCCCGCTATGGTAAATACAATGCAGCTTTGTGGAGAAGAGCATGTCTAAAACAGATGTGTAAGGCTTGCACGCGAACCCGCTGGTGTTAGCAGGATTTCTAACCTGTTCAATTTGCGTTTCATAGCGACGGACAACATAGCTCAAAGCGGAGCATTGTGGGTGACTTTTGCCCCACGTCTATTTATCGCATATGATGACGGTTTAATGACGTAACAACGCGAAAACAGCACTACAAATCAATACCTTCAGCATTAGATATTGACCGCTGAGTGCTAGCGGTCTGTCTTTCAGCAGTCGCCAGGGGACCATTAAAACATCAACCCAAGAGAAAGTCTCCAGCATCCGCGATTCTTGAACGACATGATACGAATGCGCATTGTTAACGATGATTGCCTTATTTGCGTTAGTACAAGTTATACTGATCTTAGAGGTACAACGAAGTCACACAGGATCGTATACGGCGGCAGACCCTTGTTAATAATGACGGCCTAATGGTTGACTTCCACAGCCACCCGGACCATTTTTATATCTCGATGAAGTAACCACATTTTGTTTGATTATCTTTCCCAGGAAGGTGCAACTTATACCCGTTTCGCAGCTTTTTTCTTGTTCGCGCTTTTCTCTATTGTCGCATGCATCTAAAAAGCAGGATGGCACGCCCTTTAAGGAAATTATACAGAATATTCTCTTATCTTCACGTGTTTCTACGCAGCTTTGCATTCGAGTCCCTCTCTTGCTTTCCCAGTTGAGTTTCCACGTGTACTTTTGATCTCCGGCACTCCTCAACCCCATTCCCAGAAGGAAAGGAGGCTTCAGTTACGCATGCTGGTTCGCCGGCTTACTTATCCGTTTAGCTTGTGTGGTGCTATATAATGGAATGATCCGTGCAGTATCAGAGATCGTGCCACACCATCAAGGTGCTGCTATTACCGCTACTGCGGGTGGTTGTAGTCATGGCAGAGATGGGGGCGGAGCAAACAGAGAGGCGCTACAAACGCTTTTGCAAGTCGCTTTCGCGTCGTCTATAGAAAGGCTACGATAAGTACCGGCTCGGTGTAGCTGCCGAAGAAAGAAGCAGGCCAGGCTTAAAAAATAACAGTAACGTTACCCGCGATACATAATAATATAGAATGTAGACGTCATTGACATCACCATAGTTGCTGTTACTATCCTAAAGACAAGGTGGCACAAAGCGTGGGCTGCGGGATTTCTGCATAGGGCGTGCGAAAAAAGCCACAGCAAAGGACTTCATAAGACTACCACTAAAACTGCACAGCGATGGAGACGGCGATGACAGGGACGACTAAGAAATAAAAGGGCTAGTTTTATCACACCCTGTCCGAGACCTAGTCGGCCAGCTAGTCTGCAGACCTGCAGCTAGGCAATCAACTGGCAAACTATTCCTATCGGATTGCCCGCACAGCGCGCTATGTCTATTACCGGATCGGCTTCGCCTTCCTACTGTCATACCGACGTCGGCCTTACTAGACACAAATAAAAAAAGAAGGACCTAACCAGGTAACATGGGCTACTCGACACTTCGACCTCTGGTCCAATCAGTGGCGCCACTCCCTCTTTGACAACGGAATGCCGGTAATTTTTGTCGTCTTAATGGTAGCTTACGATAGCAGTCGCGCAGACGAGGGGGGCAAGCATTCAGAAACTGCTTAGACTTCTTGGCCTTATACTTTGTGAGTATAGCAGTTACCGCATCGAACTGCCAGGTTTTTCTTCTCTCTTCTCATGTCGTGTCCGTAGCTTGACACGAAGGGAACGCATAGACACATACAGCTATAGTCAGCCTTGCAGGCATTTTGGAGGCAATGTCCGTGTAAAGTTGGTATCCCGAATGAAATAATACACTTAGCGAGATTGAGTATTTTTTTCGCTAAAGGGCGTTTTACTTACTCGCAAAAACTGTGTCATGTTAATGTGCTATTATTTGGGTTAATGCTGCCACGGTAAGATGTGTTGTTGATGCTATTTCACATACCTATTATACTTCAACCTATGCATGCTCTTGTATTTGTATCACTCTATTCACGTGTATAGTAAGTGACCACACCGGGCGAGTGCGGTTAAAAATATTACGACCGCCGGAAGTAAAAGCTACGGTGACTTCTATGAATACCACTACCACAGTTATTCATGGTGCATCTCTTTTGATTTGCCGGACAAAACACGTACTAGTAGTTTTCCACATGCAGTCAGGGTTGGCATTAATCTAAAATTGCTTAAATATTTATAAATATATAGTTGAACCAAACGTCTCCTAAGTCAGGGGCGTGGGTATAAGCGGAGTAAAGGTGGCAAGTACTCAGCCTACTCTAGCTAGCCCAAGGGACACTGCCTTATAATAGTGGTCTTTGTCTATTCTTGAAAAATCATTGCATAATCGCCCCTGTGACACTCCCTTCTGCTGCTAGCTGTAACTTTTTTGTAACAGAGGCGAACGCAGCGACAGTTGAATTTTGCCGTTTCGTTCGTACTTTTTTTGCTACCCGTTATTTCTCACCGCCAGCTTCGTCTTCCAGGTTAACCGATTTCTTGGCATTGTTATTGCATAGTCCTCCAAATTGACGAAGGCGTTCCAGAGGGTAACCGTGTACGACGCATCAAGTTCACTTGGGTGGAGCAGAATGAAGGAAAGGTACTTTGATGCACACGACAGCCTTATCTATGGCTTTTAGCAGTACGAGAGCAGTTTAGCTCAAGAGCATCTATGGCAAGGCATATTAGAACATTAGGAGCAGGACGTCAATGGTGAAGTGACGGTGGTTTTTTGAAAGTATGCTATGCGACCCAACCAGCACCAGGTCCTACCACGTCACGGTCTCGCTACAGCCGGCATTGTTGGGCTGTAAGAAAAACGCACGAGAGGAATGTGTACATACTGCGTTATACGTCGTCCGGTTGTCGTTCATCCTCAACAGTGCGCTTCGTCCCACCCAGGGCAGCAGAGGCCATCATATGAGACATTGCTGTATACAATGTAGTGTGAGTACGCACGTAGATCCCTCGTCAGCTCAAGTCAACGATGGTCGTTCATTCGTTCGTTTCGCGCTGTCCAAACCGGTGCAGACAAGCATTTATCATAAAAACAGCGGAGCTTCTATCAGACCTCTTGTGTCACCACAATCCTTGCCTGAACCACCAACGCTGTACCAGCCCTTTCTGACACCATCCGAGGCCGGCCGCCAGCCTCAACTCACTGTCTGCTTCGGCAAAGCAGTCCCAACGTTCGGCAGTACCGCAGCTTCGAGGTCCCCTAACTGGCGGTTCTCAGGAAACGGGTATTCCCTGGCGAGAATGAACCATATCATCTCGCTGTCGTGCCTTCGAATTAAACTCATTAACCGGTTCATACATTACCGCACAAGCACGATGAACTAAATCGAGTAAAAGTTGGCCATTTTGCGCCTCGTAGCTTACCCCGTTTTCAGCTGAAAAGCTGGGGAAGTGAATATTCGGGGTGGACGGCCAACGGCATCAGCGACAAACAGCCTCCGGGGAGCAGAACAGGAGATGTGGTATCCAGAAATATGGGCGATATCTTTGAGATAGGCGCCAGGTGACCCTCATCCGGTTCATCTTCTTCACCCCGTCTCGCTGTTCGTACTCACTGCCACAGGCGGCGGGAACCGAGAGGCTTCTGTCTTGCAACAGTCAACTTATTCACCTCTCCGGAGAGTTTTACTGGGAACAGACGAAGGCAACAAGCTGATGTTAAGAGACAAGAAACTACTATTCGTGCGTAGCAGATAGTGTGTTCCGACCTTAACTAGAATGTCAGGTCGACAAATGTCTTGAGCCCTGGCGGTTGGTCATGGATGTGCTGGACATGTGCGCATTTCAAACAAGCACACACGAAGCTATCAGCTTCCTCATATTTGTAATAGAACTCTTTTGCCAATAGATACAAGAAGCTGCTTTTCAAAAGAAAGCAGGTAATTATTTAGGATGCGATATGTCAAGAAAAATTACACTTTATATTTGCCTAGTAAATAATATCACATGTTTGATAGAAATCTTCAAGGTCAAAAATATATGTACGTTACAGGATCGATAGAGCTATGTGGATGAATTTTTGGGTAAATCCTAAAACAGGACAACATTTTGAAGGTATACTTTTTGGAGCAATTCGAATTTCAGTGATTTTATGATCGCCTCCGATCACACAGTACATGCGGCCCCCTCTTAGTAGTCCGCTTCAATATGACCTTTTCTGCAATTTAGGTGAAAATTTTCCGAATTTATAATCAAGTCAAACAACTAACTGAATTCGAGTGGTTTAGGTACGTTTCAGATAAAGTATTATTGCTTGATTTGAACGGCTTCAATGTTCTTTTATTCGACTCACGTTCCAGTGTACGGCTAGCGCGTTCTTTCTAAGGAGGTTGCGTGGATCTGAACAACGTAAGGTCAAAAGCCGTCTTTGCCTTGCGGTGTTTCTATCGCATGAGTGAGTAGCAGTTTTTACCATTTCTTTTACGCCACTCTACTTCTTATGAAATAGCGGCGCCGGCTTATGTTACATATGCTATACGACCTGGCCTTCACAGTCTCAGCCCGATCGACTGTCGGCTTTGGTTTGTATAGTCAGTTCATATTCAGCCATTCCTATCCACACGGTCGTATTAGACCTGCATTTTCCTTCGACCCTTTCACGCTATTGTCAAAAGAGGACAAACTTTTCGTGATTGCATCTTCAACTATTTTAATAATATTTGTGCGACCCAGACAGCTATGGTATGTTCGTTTATTACACCGGGGATGACACAACTATAATACAACAAGAAACCACCCTATCCGACGACCTGTTCCGGCACTATGCATGATTCGACGTCGGCGACATCCTTCGGCCGAATCCGGCAATATAACAAACCGTAGATGCTGTTGGGAGAGCTGTGGGAACAGATGCAGGTGACATCCTTCATCTCGTATGGGATGCCTGCAGTGCGTAACATTCGCTCACGCGGTACCAGTATGATTGACACAACAAATTGCTACCGGCGAACTGCCGGAAATTGGCTGCGGTAGATCCTTCTACTCTCTCCCTCTCAGCTTTCTTCGCTTCCTTCTCTCATAGACACCTTTTTACTAGCCTACCAGTCAAAGAGCCATGGTGGATTATGTCATGAAATTCATTGTCAGTCTATCGTATAGCAAATGCAGTTGAACGTCAACGGACAAACAAAGTACCAGTTCAGCTAACGGCCATTTATCCCCTACGGCCGGGTACGTACGTACTCTTGCATTGTATTGAAGACGAAAAGTGTATACTGATGATAAAGGCAGCACAGGCCACCCGGTTGTGTAGGATTAAAGCAATTTGTTCGAAATGAAAGAGGAGACCCAATACGGGTATGCGTAACCATATATATTCTCTTCCATTTCGGGACAAGTCGGGCTCGATTGGGTCGACCCGAATCAGACCTTTAATCGCAGAGTGTGAACTTTCTTAACAAGCCTTCGAGGTTAGAAGATCTAGAGAAATCAATAAGTTCGAAAAGCGCCACCATATGCACAATGATAGTCACAGTAACAGAGTGTACAACTACAAAAACTCTAGGGATACACGTGAGGCGTATGTTGAATTCCGCTATATAATAGGTACTGATGTTATGGTCAACGATGGTTTCGAGTGTCAAATTCGAAGCACTTAATTTTAGTAATAGTAACAGAAGCCCGGAAATTACGCAGTTCGTATAGGGAATTCGTAAACGGAACGGCGAGAGCCTGCCCTAGCAGCGGATAATCTAGGAAACTGCGGCGAAAGACAAGGAGGGGATCTTTCGCTCGCTCATTCACACAACCCCAACCCGTTTTGAATTTTACCTGGCGGCTTCTTGGAGTGTTCCTGTTGTTCCCAACACCATCGGCAATGCCTCGACGCAGCGCCTTCATTCGTATTGTTTCGCTGGTTTGCTGTGTTTCGAACTTTGGGCTGAGTTAAAGATTGATCCCTTTTCTGCATTGGGCGTGAGCACGTAATTACTAGCCGGTCGAAAGAACAAAAGGGAGCAACAAATTCCATTTTTCCTGGCGAAGTCCCGACGCGTGCGAAAGTGTGGCGCCGCTCAAACCGGTTCCTTCAAGTTCTTTGCGCGCTGTGTGCTTTTACACACCAATACACCCGCCAACCATCCTACACATGCACACACGTTACATGAGTATGCATGCCGGCCAAAGATCAATCCCGCTTCCCCCTTCAGCTAACTTCCTTCGCTAGAGCTCTTTCGGATTCGTCGCGTAGCTGCGGCATTAGCAGAAGTAGCAGTTCGCGATAGTAGAGCACAGCCAAGGGGCAATGAAACTTGAATACTACGAACAATAGGGCAATCGTTTTGCCGAGAGTTAGCAGGCCTGGGAGTTGTAAGAAGGGCAACGCACACTTCTCATTTAATGCCCGCTGCCGGGATCTTCATTCACTTCCTCGACATCGGATGCGATGGAGGGGCCCCGAAGATCTTCTCGAGATCTGCACTTCTCGACACGCAACTGAACACTACTCGACATCAAATAGGTGGGCGCGCGAGATCGCTTTTCTGACGTTCGCTCGCTCGCTCGCAAGCGACAAAGCTCCACTAGTGATGAGGTTACGAGTTACAAAGAAGAGCCCCCCTAGACAAATAACCCTGATACCTCAAGTAGTTTTCTTTACCGAATATGCTTGCGGGGAAGCCAAATTGCTTGCCGCACCCTCATTCTTTATCATTATTACCTAAAATAAAGAGAAACAATAATGGAAAATTCGTTTGGCCGCTGCAGAAAGCGGAGTATCCATTGGTGATATTGATGAAATCAAATTTTCCTGGTGCAGAAAACTTTACATAGAATTCAAATAAATGCTTGATTTTTTCACACCGGTTTCTGCGATACGACAGTAATGTGCTGATGTGATTTAATGTTAATATAGTATCAATCCAATGGACATATCTCTCAATGTTATGTTACGTAGATTCGATGGACTAGACGGTATATATATAATTCGTTAAGTGAAACCTAATTTATATTCAAAGACGGTTTCTTCATGCAAATGCTGCGATATTACCCGGTACGATTATGCGACACCCATTACGATTCGCCTGTTGTGTTTAGATAAAGTAGAACTTCTATTTGTAGTTTAGCTTCCAAGAACACTATGCAAAATGTAGTGCGAGTAAATGTCAGAGCACGAATGTCAAGAAAATCCCAAGCTTCCTGCTCGGATAAACCCACATGCAGCCAAGTACCAATACTTACCAGACAAGATAGTAAATGGCATAGTTAAAAGGAAAGATTCCCTTTTGCATTCGGCTCGTCATCCGAATTTCTAATCAAATCTCTATCTTTTTGTATATTGAACCTTCAAACAACATGTATCCAGTTTAAAATACCAAGCTGTGACAAGGTTTAAAAAGTCTTTACGCGTACGTCTTTTTTTTACGTCTTTTAAGACAGCGTTGTCTTCACAATACTGAGGACAGTGACAACAAAACAATATTTGGGCGCGAAGCACCGCTGTGGCGCCTTCCTCTTTTTGTGTTCGCTTTTTCCTACACCCTCATAGTTCGTTACTCCCCTAGATAGATGACTTGATTCCCACGAGTGCAAACTCGTGAAGCTTCACTTCACTTAGGCACTCGTCCAGGAGTTGCCTCTCTTATTGTCACGCATGTTTGCGTTCAATGCCGCCCGCAGCATGGTCTTTTCGTTTGTCTCTGATCGCTGGTCTCATTCCTGCCGTTCTTCTCATCGAGCGTTACTCTGTTGACGCGTCTGCAGACCCTCGCTATCGGCACATTCGAGTCAGAAAAGCCGTGGCTACAATGTTTGGAAGACCTTTTCTTCGTTGCATTCGTGTGTTGGTTGGTTCAGTGCACTCACCTGCAACGAAACCGAAAGGAGAACGGTATCAGCACATATTTTCACCCACGATTGAGCGATCTACCTAGTGACTGTCCAAACCGTCTCAGCACGTGACTCTCTCCGTCGCACTATTCTTGCCAATGCTAGAACTCCTGCCTGTTACTACTGCCGCGGTCTCTGCCGCTTCTCCTATAAGCTAAGTCTGCCAGCTGTTCCGCCGCTTTTCAGCCCTATAGCCCGAACCGACAACCGACGCCAACGAAAGCCGGAGTGGCGTCCTCAAGCTGCCATGCGCCTTCCGACGAAGTGCGGGACGACCAAACAGACAGGGCAGGCAAGTAGATGCCTCGTGAAAGTATTTTCCCTGCGCGGTGAAGCATGCCTCCTTACTTTGCTGCGTCCTTGCTGCTGCTACCACTGGCGTTTCTGCCAGTGCGTTCACTGCTGCTGTTGTCCTCGTGCAAGCGGTGCTACCTTCGCTACCGCAGCCACTATTGTTGCTGCTGTTTCTACACATCTTCTTCTTAGGAGTCTTCTTCTCCCTCTATACAGCAGCAGATCCAACTTCCTCTGTCCTTCTCTTTGGACGATCCTACTTTTGCATCCTACTTTTCCATGTGAACGAATGCCCTCAACTCTACACTCTAACTCAGTTTTGCCAAATGCATGTGGCCCTCTGCAAACCTTCTCTTCAGCATCGTCACCCCGTAACCCTTGCCATACGTCCCGTTTACTTGAGTTCTTCCTCTTTTCTGTTTCAGGGTTTGCCCCGACTCCGTGTGTTATCGTCTTTTCTTCTTTGTTCCACCATACCCCGTTTCAAGAGGATAGTCCACGCTACCGATTGTGTCTGCTATTCCCTCTTGTCTCTACTGACGGTCCGCTGCATTGGCGAGCCGGCGTCGGCAGTTGCCTCCATCTCAGTCAGTCAAGAACGAGTACGACACGCAGGCAAGCGAAAACCAAAATAAACGAAAATGCTTTCCGTATCGTGGCTTCGCCGTGGAGTTCTTCGTGGCTGTATACCATTCTTAACCGCTTCATCACTATCATGCGCTGCCGTACTTGTTCGTTTTGCAACTGGAAGAAAGGGTAGAGGACCAAACCATCTTGTATTCAGATACCCACATGCTATGCTCCAAGCACCAGAAACTTGCTACCCCGTTTTGTTATTCCCGTGCCACTCCGATGTATACTTTTCTCTACCAGTAAGTTGTATCTTCACGCTTGCGCACGTAGGTAAATGAAAAATCGCGTACAGATATCGAAAGCACAAATCTCGGATTAGCTTTTTTTAGTCATTGTCCGCCATTGCTGTCTTTTGCGCTTCCTCGCCTTTGCCGCCCCGCTCCTACTGCTGTTGCCGTTGCCAGCGCAGCTAATGCCTTTATCCTTTGAAGCGGAACCTTTAGATGGACAGGAGCTGGCGACGACCGCATGTAGGTTGTTTTTCTATACTAGGATGTCTATGTATTTTATCTGTTTGGCTGAACCAAACCACTACATCGTACGCCATAGAACGTCCATTCAAGCGCG
This sequence comes from Varroa jacobsoni, assembly GCF_002532875.2. Classification (NCBI taxonomy): domain Eukaryota; kingdom Metazoa; phylum Arthropoda; class Arachnida; order Mesostigmata; family Varroidae; genus Varroa; species Varroa jacobsoni. The sequence goes on from NW_019214098.1 coordinate 203,822, forward strand.
ACAAATGTCAGTCTACGAGTAACATGCGATGGACGAACCGCCAGACGGAAGACGAAAGAGGACTGCAAACACGCTGCAGTGACATGAACACCGCGAGCAAACTCGATGGCCACAGGCGATTCGCACACAGCCAAGCTGTTTCTCTGCCTATATATCCATCACAGCGCACTCCACGCCTACTGCAGCAACGTACTGAAAGATCCGAAGCCAGAAAACCGCCGTGCAAGCCGGGTACAAACTGGCGAAACTTTCAATTCTGCCGTGTCTTCAGGACGCATTTAAATTGGTAGAGCAAGTAACGCGGCCCTTTAGCTGGTAATGCTGTAGGCATCCCCGTTGGTCCGTCCCTCATCCAGTGACCTGCGGAAACATCGGCAGAGCGTCCTTCGGCCTTGGTCGACCTGTAGAGTATACGATTGACCGAGCCACCAATCAATCCTAGCCCTAGCCAACGTTTTTTGCTTACGATACATAATTTACCCAGCGGCCCGGCCTTTGTTCGTCTCCCCTATGAGTCCAAAACTAGACCATACGGGATCATGGGTAGAAAACGGCAAATATAGGAGCTTGACGATGTTCTTGCAGTTTGCAGTAATACTAGGATAGCGTCGAAGGATTCTTCACGATTGGGCATCGTATGGGTCACAAACATAGGAACTAAGACTTTCTGTGAGAAAACAAGTGTCAGATCGCGATAACTTGTATTCAAGCACGATATCGAGTTTTGACGAGAAGTAACTATTGCGAAATAACATGGTAACACGCGCTGTATCATATACGAGATAGCCTCTATTGTAAATTAAGTTGTCTAATTATGGTGTCGTCAATCGAAGAAAAATTATTGCTTAAATGAAATATGTGCCTGTGCAAGCTATGTCAGCCCAACGATAGCCCAAAGGGTAGCAAGATTAAGAATAATTTTTGTCGACTTCTGTCATTAAGGCGATCACAGAAAACGAGAAAGAACAAAGAAAACATACCCACATTGTCTCACGATCCCTAGACTCAAACTAGAAAGAGTTAATTTCCTAAGGGAATTCAGGTAGGACTCAATGCACCGGGTAAATTTCTTATTGTGTCATATATGTTTGCTATGGCTTGCCTACGTTTGCTGATATCTTGCTAGAAAGTAGCATGACGGAGGCGTTCATCGATAACCAATAGACTTGCTTAAAACTAGAAAAGAGCTCACCAACAAGCCAAAGGACGATAGATATAACAAGCTGTGATATGTTGTACCGTTTTTAGATAAAAATTTAGCTAGGAAGCACGGAGTGGCCAAGCAGAATTATATTTACGAACGAAAATTACACAACATCATTCAGTGAATACTTTTATTCTAAACACTGTCACGTAACAAGCATAATGTAATCGAGCGTTCCTGTTACTTTTCTCAAGTGATGTGGCTAAATTCCCTACAACACGTACTATACGGTGCCACGTATTAAACTGAGATTTACAGACGCACGTATATAGCGTTTAGCTTCTGCCCTCATAACATCAATGATTCCAATAATACACACCTAATAATATTAGGTCTAGACAGAGGACAACCGTTAGCCGCAAGAATGCGTCGGACAATCTCAGTCGGCTGACAACATTTTTACAATGGCCACTCGCCGGTTCTGCCTGGAAAACTAAGCATCGGTACATTGTTGACCGATGGGACGGACCGTGGCTTCCCCTACGGCAAGTGACTATGGTCAATTGCGAAGTAGCACGTTTACTTAATGAACCGTTTGTAGCTATCACTGTAGCCTTTGTAGCCGCTGCCCTTGTCCTTCCTGTTGGCATCGCGGCTGCGGTTGTGTTTTGGTGGTTGTTCGATACTAGATTTTACATGCTAGGCAGGCAATGGCCTTGGCGTCAGGCTCATGCCAGGGGCGATATGTGCCCCATGTGTGCCGAACCGTTCAACAACGGTACGCGTCGTTCTGATAGTGTACATACAGTAACAGAACGTAATCGATACGGTCGGACCTTAGCATGTCTACATACAGTACAGGCACACAAAAACAAAGGGCGAGAAGGAAGCGGGGCGCCCAGGCCGAAGCAGCCGCAACCGCGATAACCAAAATCAAGGTAGGAACAAAGGCATCGAATCGCCTGCATACCTACTTGCGGCATGCCTAATGGCTACGAGTGTGTATGCACCGAAGTGTTTGCTAACCTCGACGCTATTTCGCGGAAACGTGTGTACTTACTGTATGGCACAATTACAAGGGAACGCAACATCTACTAAGTGAGAAACAAGTTGACTAATGCTGATTGAAGCAGGCAGGTCGGCTTGTATTGAGTTGGATTAAAAAGCGCCGTTCTCAAACAACAGTGCTCAGCAAAAGTAGCTAGCATACGCGCAGGAAATCAGAGAGGAACGCAAGTATGGGTTGATAAATTTTCGTCGGACATATCCGTACAAGCCTCATATGACATTGTTCAATAAGACATTAAGTTATACTTAAAATGAATGTCAACTTTACCGATATCCCTTGAATGTCACTATAATCTGATCTATCGTTGTTATAAATATCGCCTAATAACTTGACTGATAAATAAGTAATCACAATTTTTAGTACAATATGACAAGTGTCTCTTCGAAAAAAATACGAAATTGTTCTACTTAGCTAATTTCGTAGAAAGGGAATGTATTTAAATAGATTTAACTTAGCCATATAAAGTTATTATACAAATGTAATACTGTGCATCTAGTTCCAACTTTCGCCGAACGTTACAATCAAGGACTGATTGTATCATCGAGGAAGCTCTAACAAGAAATTCCGTTAAGCCATCTGTCACACTTGTCGTGGGTAGCAAGCTGCGAAACGCACTATCGTAGAAGCGCTAATCTAACAATCACCATATCTCTAACACTATTCCGTATACATTCCTATACATGATAAACGAAGCTAGCGCTGCGCAACGTTATTTGTTAACACTAAATTTATAACCCAGCTAGACACACACAGACCTGTAATCTTGCCTATAGACCGACGCAGTAACGCCTGTGAGCATACGATTTCGATGCGACTTTGGTCTTCGCTAAAATGGTTGGCCAATCGATGCAGGTTTTACGATGCGGCTTGACACGCTCGATCCCAATTCGAATTTAATTGAATTCAACGGAACCCTTAACTTAAACTGAATTGGAAACCATATGGAATTCTAGTCGGGGATCAGCTGGCGGCCGCGGAGGAGCTGGGAACTAAGAGCGAAGGAGGGGCTTACAACCAAAAAAGATTGTTCACTGCTTTCTAACGAGCACACTATGAACACAGACTTCTTTACATATGAGACGAAAGGGGAAGGGGCTGGATCTGATCATCCGATCTGGAATAGGAGAGAGAGAGAGAGAGAGAGAGAGAGAGCACGAGAAGTAAAGCGATCGGAAAGGGTATGTCGGGGCAAAATGTTTAGATACCAATTGCGCAAGAATTGGTTAGCAAATCAGGCGCATAGGGTTATCGTGATAACGATAACGTAGACGTTGTCGGTGGTTAAAATGACGGTAATGGCAGTTTTATAACAATCTAGGACTTCACAAAAAGATGTACTAGCTATATATGCAACCGCAAAACGAATCCACTTAGATGAATGGGCAGATTGGCCTGACTAATGTACGTAGGTTAGGTTGTAAGTTCCTAAGCTTTGCGTACAGAGTAATACCATACATAAATACACGTAGATATGCGGGGAATACTCGGACTGAACCCTATGTTTACGAGCGGCTTACAAGCAGAGCTCATCGTCTGTCCATCGCCTCCTTAGTAAACGAAGAACAGGATGATCTATGCACATCACACGACTCTAAATTGGGTGAAAATAATGAAGGTCTGTAGGCGAGTTGGTAACTTGGCTCTTGTTTCTTAATAGAAAAATTACTTCAAAACAATCTCTACGCAGGGCCGATTGATCAATTGCTTATTAGATGTCAACGCACGGAATGGTTTTGGTAAAACCATGAAAAATTGTGTGTGTTTTATTTCATATTACATTACACCTGTGATCAAAGTGTATATATGGGCTAAATTTAATTATCATATTTTACTTATGAACAACGTCCACGTGGGTTATGTTTGCAGGAGGTTCCGTGCTTTTACGTGATAATGCAAAAGTACCCTGGACGAACAGAGAAATCATTAGTTCAAAGTTATCGATGTCCGTAGAGGTTATGTAGCCACAGCGGTTTTCATTAGACAAACACAACACTGAATGGCGAAAACGGGCGTATTCATTTCTGGACCTTCTCTTCTGTCACCAAGTTATTATACCTGCCGAACTGGGGTGGAAAAACTACAAGTCAGCGTTTGTAACAGACGCGCTCTGACGACCCTAACGCAGCGACTGTCCTTGCGACGTACAGCATACATGAGTAGAGGCAGAAACATTTACACACATAATTTTTTGATGATCACTAGTCAAGCACATATGCGACGAATCCTAAGCATCGGTGTGCATGTGTTTTATGGACATGTGAATCCTAAAGGCGGGCTGTGTCAGACGCCCACATCTCAATTCGTGCATCCAACTATTTGCAGATGCATGACACTTGAGCGATGACTCAATTAATGCACAGCAGGAAGTTCAATAGGCTTTGAAAGTTCAGAGGCTTCTGCTCCGCAATGTTGGCAAGACTGGTACAAAGCAGAAAGAATGACATCCGGAGTCTGCGGTCCTTACAGTTGTTTTAGACGTCCATTACAACACATCAAGTGTTGAAAATTACTCAGTTGAGTGAACACCAGTCAGAATTATTTGTAAGATCATATCTGCACTTGCGAAGTACTTACGAGCCAATTGTAGCTACAGGGAGCCTTTTTACCTATGCGTCTATAAATAAATATATAGGAGCCATATCGATGTACATAAACGTATCGGTGTTTGCATCAACCATGACTCGTATCGATTATCGTCGGTATCGGACTGGCGTAAGCGGCTGTAATCAGCAAGAATATCCTGTCTGAGGTTGAACAAGATTGATTTTCCACCTCCTCCGGTCGTCCATTTACCCGCTCAGTGATTCGTTCATCTACTACGGTCAACAGATAGCGCACAGTATGACTCAAACGTTCGCGGATTGCCTCGTCCACCAGCTAACACAACTAGGACCACTGGGCGATAACGACATCAGCGACGAGGACCACAACAACAGGGTCGTGACTTGGACACCTGTCTGAGCAGTGGCGCAGGACTACCATTAGCAGTATGAGCAATCCTGTAGCGAGCGAGGACCGATTCTCAAACTTGTCTGGGACCCCGCCCTCGGCTTGCCTTAACCAGCCACTCTTTCTGTTCCTCGATACCCTGTTATACTCTTTTTCCCTTTGGCAGGGCCGGATACTATCTAACTTTCATTCTTCGATCGTCTTCTGTGGTTGTTTACTGCTTGGATCCCTTCGCCACAGCAACATCGGACATGTACGTGCAACTAAGCATCTGGCTGTTTCTGCATCGGTACAAACAGTAAAGGCGATGCAATTAGCAATAACGGTACTACGAGTCAGCAACTTATCTAGCCTCGTGTATCTATACCATAAATACGTATGTAAATATTATCAAGCGGTCCGTTTCGTAGTTTCAGTAATTCCTAGCAGCAGGCGGCGGTAGCGAACCAAAACCAACAGCACTAGCAGAAGTAGCAATAGTAGTAGCTTCGGTGGCTTATAGTTGAGTTTGACCGACTGGATACGAAAAGCACTAGAGAAAGCAATTCAGGTTAAAAAGCGGCAGTAATCAAGTACCGCGGATCAACTAGCAACCAGATCGCGAGTTGCGAATTGATATCGAAATGAAACTTGCTTAGTTTAAGAGAGGCAGAAAGGCGAAAAAGAAGGACTGACCACACGATGCGAAAAAACGAAGCTTTGCCTCATGGGCTTCTCTACGCAAGGAAAAAAGACAGAGCGAAGAAGGCTGAAGGGCGGAAAATGAGCCAAGAGATAAGCCCGGAAAGAACTTGCATCTAGCACTCCTTCCCGCACTAGCCACACCAATTAGCTGCCTCCACTGCCAACAACTCATTTCACACGTACATATGGGCCATGTATAGGGGACCCTGAGTCCCAAAACGACCAAAATCCCTCTACCACTGTACCCTCATCCAGTAGGAGGGATAATAGCAGACAGTTGGAGCTTTTCCGGGAGGCGATAGAAAAGCCATGATGGTTGCTAGGTTTGACTTCCTAGTCCGTTCATAGCTGCCGGCTTTGCCGACTCTACCAACCTGTATAGGACGGCTGCCGGAAGGTGGAATGGAGAGGTGAAACAGGGCGAAGGAAACGGTCGTCTCTTCGGAGCAAAATTGTTTTAGTGGAAGGGTTTGTCTGGAAAGGGACTGAGGGAACATAGGAGGCGTAATATACAACTTCATGTCGTTGCTGCTGCTTGTCCTCCTCCTGGTGGCGAGATGAAACTGCTCGGGTGATAGCAGGCCGAGTCAGGCAGGTCCCGGACACTATTCCTGCTTGGCCGCCTGATGCTCTTTTTTCGTCGTGCCATTGCTAGCTCTGCTGCTGCCACTGGCAGGACTGGCCGGTGGCACTAGCAAAAGCACAGCTAGAATTGACCCTTTCATACAGACTAGTGCGGATGCCGCTGCAGGCTTCATTTTGTCCAATCAACGGTCTATCACTATTTTTTCTTCTCTTTGACTTCCTTTTATCGTATCGTCACATCACTGTCTTCCCCTTTTCACCAATAGCTCCTCTTAGGTCGCTTTTGTCCAGCTAGAAAAACGGAGTAAATGAGGAATAAGGTAATCGGTGAAAAACGAATTTTTTAAAACTCTGCGTCTTAGGTTGATCTTGGCCGAGTGCCATGTACCAGGCAGACAACCGCTGCCAAGGGTCAGTCTTGCTTGCGATCGACAGCAGCCGGATCGAATAGCCTGGCTTGCTAGACACGATGTTCGGACAGAGTGACACCCTATAGTTCGTGGACTAGATATTTTGACCATATATTTTAATACGCAAAAGCTGCACCAGCAGAACGGACACCGTATGTACCCGGAAGGCTCCATACAATCTATATGTATATATTGTACCAGTTTGCTAACTTGTTTGTCACTCATGCCACGTATACCAAAAACATACATTAACCAAATGGATCAGTCACGGCTATTTATGTGATCGTCAATGAGCAGGCCCAAAAGCAGGTAAGCACAACAAGCCACATTACATCCGCTACGTCCGGGTTCACCATACAGCGTGTTGCCCTAAGGCAATACTGTCTTCTGTCAATCCGTTTACCTGCTGCTCTAAGCTGGCCTCTCTTTTTTCATTCATTCATTCATTCAATACAGCGTTTGTCGAGTTCCGTTTTTCCCAGAAACTCCCCAATCTGGTTCCAGACATGGTTCCATTGGGTTTTTATTTGCGTCTTCACGTTTACGACAAACAAGATATGTATCGTGGTTAAAAATCATGCAATCCTTAATTGAACGAGCATCCGGTGTGGAGCCTGTATCTGTTGAATATCACAGCTTTTATCTTCTAACTCGGTTTCATCTAGAATGATGCAAGTCTTATTGTAATTTGTACAATTTTGGTAGCAAATTGGTAGCTTGCATCAGCATCATTATTCCCAAATGTGGCGTAACGCCTTGTATACGAGTGAGTAAATAAGTGAGTAGTACGTAAACAGCTACCTGTGGTATACACTGAGCTCTCTTCTATTGTTTTGCACGGGCCAAAAAAAGGCGAATAACTATTACGATCGCCATTATACGAACTGGGCGGCCCACTTAATGGAATCCGTGCACGCTATTATGTTGGCTCGAGCAGCCGCTATGCGAAACTCATGCTGAGAAGGGACGCAGACGTTTGCAAGATAAACTGAGGAATCAAGCCGAATAGCGTATGTCGTCCAAGTGACGTGTACCCTTCGGAGAATGTACGTTTTCTGCTGTTAAGAATGTACGCGCTACATGTGCTTTCCCTACCGACGGACGTCCAGCAAACATTTCGTGCAATCCGCTCGCCTTCCGACTCGGGATAGAAGGCCGGCGTCATATCACAGCAGTATCTCCACTTCGCGGGACTTTATTATAAGTAAAAGTAATTGGAACGAAGACTGAAGGAAATGCGCAGCAGCGGTAACTAAAGTATACAATTTCTATAAATGTTCCCGCTTCCTATTACTATGGCTGTCGCCGTCGACTGCCGGCGTCGATGCCGCATTCGACTTCTACATCATGAGCTGCAGATCTTCTAGCGGGGGGTCCATTCCCCACTAGCTGCTGGCCGTGGCGCTTGTGCTCAGGTGATCGGCCGCCCGTGCACGATTTCACTACGTTTCGCCTTTTTCCAGCCCCCTATTCGTACCCCGTCATGGATGCTGCTGTTCCATCCTATTTCATCAGCTTTAGGTTCTCACTGGCATCGCGCAAAGTACCGGCAACACGCTTGCGGAATATTGATCAGCTAAAGACTAGGATGTAAAGACCTTGAGGGTGAGCTACTGAAAGAAGCTGGACGTCCGTTGAAGATTCGCGGCCCGTACTTGGACATGGAAAGCGCCCAACCAAAAGCGGCAGCTGCAGCGACGGCTTCCGAGCATAATAAAAGACTCCTTAGACTTCAAGGACTCGACGTTCTCATGTCCTTCAGCGTTTGCCTTGGTAAGTGGAAAAACCACCGTTTGTTCCCTTGCCTGCCGCTTCAGCCCATTTCCTTCTTCTTTTCACTCTACATATATAAATACATATATATATATATATATATGAAAAGAGAACAATGGCGGCGTTTAGCTAGCCAGCTTTCACAGTTAAATAGCGAGAACAACTTCTAAGCAGCGATCGCTCACTTCCAAATAACAGAGAGCAGTCCGAGCGTTGGAAATCAACTTTCCTGCTGTCTTGTAGTAGACAGTCCTATGCATTCATGCTCGCAACAACGTTGGTAATTATGTGTAATTTTTTGCAACGAAAATAACCTAATTTTGTTTGAAGACTGATGAAAAATATAAGTTGGTACGGCGGAGCCATGCAAATATATCTGTGTATAAGCAAATATCTAAAACTAGAGTATGTTGACCCCCTAACACTGTTATCTAAGTGCGTATAATGATCAGATATGCGCAGAAGTATAGTATCCGTAGTAGCTAGCTAATCCCTTTTTTGCCATAATTTTAGGTCTTTAAATTGATGAGGCGTTACATAATAATTGTTTTAGTAATAATAATATGAATCTAACAAATAAAAGTAGGAAGGGATTCACTCTTTCTAAAGAAGACTGACTAGCACTTTGCTCGCCTTTCACTCCTTATAAAGCAAAAGGAAAAGTGGTATTCAGCACGGGGGCACAGGAACAAAGGGAAAAAGGACAGGAAGGCTTTCTGGTTTGTAAAGGGTCTCCAAAAAAGAACCCCTGTAGGGCAATGAAGATGAATAATTGCCCTTAGAAAGATAAAAGGGCGGCTTATCCATTCAGATAGCTCTAGAAGCAAAGGTTCCTGTGCTGAGGGTATTTCCATACCATACCACGCGTCTTCCGTTGCGCTTTAGGAGACCTCCATAGACTTTACAAAAGGCCTTTGACTCCGCTAGGGCGTATCCCGTCCTCCTGAGAAATACTACTGCCACTGGTCGCCTTGAACGCATTTCCAGAACAGTCTGCCCTCCGTTGACTTTTAATGATAGAAATGAACTCAGAAAGACTAAGCTTACCGGCTAGACTGTCGTAGTAAAGACGATTTCCTTCCAGTACAAACATTCCTAAGACCATCCACGAGCTATCGCCAAAGCGCTGGCCTATCTGCATAGTACGGGGCGGCTGGCAAGGCTCTTATATAGGCAGCAGAAGAGAAAGCTGCAAGGCTGACAACGATCACGTTGCTAGCAAAAGCAACAAGTACATTATAAAGGGTTTTTTAATTTTCCAAACTTCCAATCAAAAATTCAGTGTAGACGCAGATTTCTTGGAGAGTGCTGTTCGGTTAAACGTTGTGTTCTGAAGCTTCTTGCTGTCTTTTGAGCATTGCGCGTTCCCTCCGTGTAGCCTGCAGTATCTCACTCAACTCAATTGTATAGGTAATAACTGCGTTAAAAACTGCTCGTGCTGCATTTGTTTGTCAGTCTAATTTAGACATTTAATTTTGTTCCCTCGACATATGTAGATGTTTGCGTTCACGGACTCGAACCAGCTACCTTAGATCTGAGCTAGTAGCTGACTGAGTAAGCCACTAGAACACGCAGCTCCGGTAAAGGAAACATGTAAAGGCTTTTACCTACTACTTTTGGCAGGTCGCGATAGCAGGCGAACAAAAATAAGGGCATATGAGCCAATAATAGGTTTTCTCAATGACAAAAACTCTTTATCCAAGTGAACTTTTCAATAATTGCACCGACTGTTGACCTGAGCAATCGTCATTACGTACAGGCAGGTGTCTTTTGTCACACAGGTTGACAAACAGCCAAGCTAAACGACAACTGCGAAGATTTAATTATATATACGTTTAAATTGAAATAGAAAAACAAACTGTCCTGTCAACAAGACGCGGTAGCGTGACCTCATACAATGCTGCTGAGGCAGGCTTAAGTACCTGGTTTATGCATGAACATACATCGGTAAACTATTAGAAAAACTCATAGAAGAAGCTTGTCCGAATCAAAAATACTCAAAATGGGGATGGATAAATTATTCAGAACACGAGGGATGTCAAAACATGTTAATTTCTGTGTGGAGTTTTATTCAGCGATAGGCGCGGCGATTTCCATACGTCAGATTTCGATAGTCGCTGATGGACACGGTAGGACATCATCCACGTACGCGATATGTTTTCAGACTTATCTGGCCGACGTGTTTCTCCGTACCTCTTATTGTGTTAACCGCACTATATGCATGATGCACCAAGCTTCCTTTTTTCGCATTTACTTGCCTAGCGGTCTTCTGCTTTGCCTAAACCTGCCAATTTCCCTGCTAGCTACGTTTGTTCGTTCCATCTCATATCCCTTTCATTTAACATTCGCTACTAGCTGTGTATTCATCGTATTCAAATGTATATCCACGCCTGTCACGCCTCGGCACCTCACCAGGTTGCATGTCTTTTTTCTACTCACTCTCCATTTCTTTCCATTCACGCCCATCTGCGTTCACGGCTATATAATCGTAGTTGACGACCTATCTCCACTCAGTCTTGATAGCCGTGAGGCTATGGAAGCCAGAGTTTTGCTGCCCTCAAAACGCCCCCTCGACGGCGCTTCCTCAGCAGCGGTGGCGGCTGCTGCTGGCACTCGTCACTCTCGGCCAATTCAAGGAGGCCGAGGTAAACTGTACAAGGCGGGTTTGCGGCGTTGTACAGGATGCTGCGATACGAAGTAGCGATGAAAATGAGTGGAGTGCTCGTGATGGTAATACTGATGGCTAGCCACGATAGGGCAGAAGAGACTGTACGCGTATCTCATCACGACCACCACTTTTCACAGCATCGTCACCGATGGAGCGCTGTTGGTCGCTTGCTTGCGCACTCGCCTGCTGACGTACTCATAGTTGAAATTCATCACATCTCCTTCTCTTGAAAAACGAGAGGAGGATAATACAGCTGTATGCTTATCCCGTCGCCAATGTAGATATCAGCCAGCACATCATTTACAAGTCTAACTAACAATTAATTTTCACTGACCCTTCGCTCAGTCTGTTTGGCGATGTGTTGAATGATGTAGGAATAGATCCACACGGAAGGTGACAAAGAAGCAGAGGGTTAATGGGGAACTCACATTTTTCCAGTATGTATTTAACTGTTAAACGCAATCACGACATTAGAGAATTTTCGCAAGGCTGGCGTCACGCAATCCTCCTTTCATTTTCCCCCCATCGTCTCCTTTGAAATCAACTGCTAGTCCGTGTGTCGTCGATTAAATAAAACGATCTCGAAGCTTTTTTTTTTGTCTAAGAAAAGATAAAAAATACGTACAGTTTTAAACTAAAACCTGGGAAAAGCTACCATCTTAGAGCTCTGGTATTAAAATAATTGAATTTTTAATCAGAAACGTTATGTTTATTTATACAGGATAGCTTGCCAAATAAAAACTATGGAGGTTCAACTATCGTTAAAGGCACATGTGATTGTTTCCTCGACTAGACAATCATTAGATTATTTTCTTCGCCTTCTTCGTATATCAAATAAAGATACACAGATGAAATACGTTCTACGGTATATTTCTCACTGACTATATATATATTCTAAGTCAATGGCTTTCCTAAGCCTTTAGTTACAGAAAACAGCTGGAACATGATCCCCTTAGTGGGTACCAATCGCGCGTAGAGAAACGCCTCGGGCGGTGAGTGCGATGCAGTGATCCTGAAAAATCAGTAAATGAGGCCGAAATAAGAATGGCCCGCTCCCGTAGCTGGCTGAGAAACCGTCTAGATCAGGTCTATAAGTAAAGCGCGGCTTGTCTCTCCTGCTGCCTCCCCGCCAGCTCTTTCTTTCTTTCCAAAGTTGGTCGGGCCCAAATTTCGCATAGTACAAGGTTACCGCAATCGAGGTCATATGGACTGGTATAGCATGGAGGAACTTGGCTTGTGAAATTGCTGAAGAGGAGTCGAGGACGTGAGTGAGACATCAGTTACTAGCAAGATCCTTCCACTGCTCTAGAAGTTTAAATATAGCACTCTTTGTTCATTTATCGATATCTGGATTGATCATGGCAGGCCGATTGTTGAACATTTTAAGCTCTTTTTTCTAGGTTTTCATGGGAAAAGTGCTTCATATTCAGTGGTGAACATTCTTTCCAGCAGTGCTTTGGCAATTACAGTTTGCGCGAATTTTACAAAATCGTTGTATCAATAACACGTAATCATTGTGTAAAATAAAAATTACAAGAATTGAAAGGTTGAACTGGTTTCGCTCGCTGATTTGCGCTGCTAAGGCAGACATGTGCTTCAGTCTCAAGCTTCCCTAACTATTTTGCTGCTATGCGACGATGGTCGCCATATTAGAAACTTTTTTCGTTTTCCGTTGATTATAGGCGTTTCTATTATGGGCGCTAATTTCTCATCTCGGCTAAAGAATCAAATTGTTCGATTGTTTAGTTATGGCTGATCACTAATCACATATCATAGAATTACAAAAAATGTTGATTTCTTGAAAAACGCGTTTTCATGAGCTTAATTGTTGAGAAGTATGATAGTTTTTTTTTTTTTTTTTTTTTTCGCTTAATTGCTCTCTCATCTAAAAGTTTATTTCTTGTATTAACTCGATTTTAATAGAGTTAAGTTTAATTACCTTTTATTTATAAAAAGAATCTGCCGCCTGCACAAAGCACCCAAATATTTAAAGGTATCCCTAATTGTTCTCGAAATCTTGCTCACTTTTTCAAAAAGAAAATTATATTTTTGTCGCGGTTTCCTTATCAGAGGTCCCTTGACGTCGTTTACTCTTTTGTATATACAGAGTGCGCGAGTCCGGCGGCAATAGCGACTACTGATAGTGGCTGGGACTTCTATTTCTAGCACGAAACCTAACCGACTAACTCCACCTCATGTTCGTAGTAACTTCAACGGTCCCATGGGGTATTCAGCGGCCGGCAGTCTCATCCACGCGACTGTGTATTCCTGACTAATCTACTCCAGCCTTTTGCGCTGTTGATTGTCCTGGTTATGCTCTCCACCAGCATTTTAAGGCTACGAAGCGTGCCGCTTCGTTGGATTCCGACGCGCATTTCTGTCAGTTAAGGCGAGTTAGAACCTGTACTACTACTTGGCTGATCGTCTGTAAGGCGTGCTCTCTTTTACTCTCTCACGTGCTCTGTTTCAGTCTCGCTGTCTCTCTTGCCAACCTTGCCCATTGCAAAGAATCAACAGATGAGCCAAGTAATTAATCATGTGTGCTGTCACAGAAAAGCGGAGAGGGCATCGCGACTAGCGTGCACCTACCAAGAAGACCTGACCTGATGGTGTTTGTCTATCGTGGTCACTTGACAGCATTTTTCCGACTCACCTCCAGAGAGAACACGAACCTAGCTTCCATACATAGTTCTCAGTTACGGCAACCGCCAACTTATACTTTCATATCATGCTGGGCCGCAGCTTTATAAGGTATGAAGTCTAACATACAAAGGGGTACACATGGGAATGGACTAATATTTTATTGGAGCACGTCCAGTGCTTGTCTTAGGATCTTGTTCTACACTCCTTATCTTATCCTTTGCTGGATTATGCGACTAGTGGCATAGCCACAATGTTATCAGTTGCTAATAAATCACGTTCAGCCAAATGATATAGAATAACAAATACACCGAAAATAATAACGACGATCGCGCGCCAGGAGAACTAAACTCATTATGTATAAAAAAAAAAATAGGAGAAGTGAAATTAGGGTCTTGTAAAATAAACGGTGCTGATTGAATATTTTTGCGTATGGATGGCATAGAATTAGCCCCGTATGCTCTCTAGCGAGTGATTACAAATAAGCGACATATCATCTAAGATGGCGTGTCATGAGACAGGAAATCCCAGTTTTGATCATATCGTTCGACTGACATGTTATTCAACTTGTTTTTACCGGGTCACCAGCTAGCCAACGCTAGAAACAGCGCTGTCGGCAATTTAATGTGTTCGAGTACCTATTGAGCCCCTCATTGAGCAAAGCTGTGCATCCAGTGATAAAAATGTTAATCTCATAGTTGAAAAAACTAAGGTCAGAGAGGCGTCATAGGCTATGGGATGAGTTAGTTGAAAATATCTGACCTAGAACATGTTAAACATAAAAATTGACTTTAATTAAAGCCCGCCCTATTGTCAGTCCCGATGCGCCGACGAAATAAAAAAACGAGGACAAAAAACAGGGGCTTACAGAATAGAAGAGGCAGAAATAGAGGTCTTTAAATAGGTTTCCAATAACCTGTCTTATATGAAGGGTTGTGATACTTTCGCTAGTAATTTTCGATGGCAAAAAAATTAGCCTGATAGGTTGACGCAATTCGTTGTTTCAGCCCGATGGACCGATCAGCAGTAAAACGAACTTCATCTCACTTCGAATCTCAATAGACTTAGGGTCGCATAATGGCAGTCGTACAATGACTGCCAGGGACTATAAGTTATATAATGTCGTATCATTCTTCGTTGTCCACTTTGCTTTCACGACTTAGTGTTTCCAACGTCTTTGGAATGGCTGTCTTTCAAATTCAAATTTACAAGCAAATTCAGTTAAATCTTTTAGGTAGTTTTTTCATTTTTATTATTCCTGGTATCAATTTCGTGCTATTTGCTCGCTCTCGTAGCAAATGATCAGCAATGATCATAGTTTTAGCATACTGGCTATAAGCTATGTTGAAATTTTTGTCAGTTAGACCGTAACTCTTGCTTCAGTGATAGCGTACAATAGTCGAGCTTTTAAAAGAACATTGCTAATCGTGGTAAACGACGGCCTACTCATGTATCTCTCACCTGTGCCTATAACGAAATAAGAATTTTTAAGGAATTTACACTAAGACCAATATGGGGTAGTGATCAAGGTGGCTCTGCATTGACGTGTCCTTATTTGCACAAACGTATTGTTTCAGCCAACAGTTTAATTTTCTTATCTGAAGCCAATAAAACAGGTTTTGTTTTCTATGACAACGGCCGATCATCCTCCTTTGCTCTTCATACCAAGTATAACAAAAATAATTTTGAGGCCAAGAGGCCATACATCTCTGTTAACGTCGTAACAATTAGAGTAACTTATAGCAGCAGCAATGGTTCTACATTTAGTTGTGCGCAATCCATTTAAGCAGCCACTATAGACCTTAAATTGGCGTCAATGTATATTAGTCCCTAATTATGACTCATGTAAACGTCATTACCCTTTTTTCACAGCTGCCAGCCTTGTTAAAGCCACGAAGCGCTAGGATGTGTAAATAAAATATGTCGCCCGCTAACATATAACTACGTTTTCTTACACGTGCATTTCGACACTTCTAGAAATTTTCAAAACTTTCAACCTGGCCTGGCCCGCTTACCTCGATGAAACCCGATAGCATGTATATGAGCCAAAAAATCCTATTCTCCATATGCATAGTAACAGCTACAACTACTGTTTTTATGATGATACCATACGCAGGCGTGGGAGTCCGTGCTGTTATCCACTCTGTTGCAGACGGTAATTTTTAATTCACTCGCTACCCTGAGAGTAAGAGTGGGCTAGGAAAAGATGGCCAGAAAACTCGCAGCAGTTCTGTGGCACTAACATCTCGTTGCCGGTCGTCTACGCCCTTATTCAACCCTGTGTGCGGACAATTTCACTCAGGCGATGAGTTGTAGAGACAGCACAGCGCGGGCAAGCGTGCGGTCTCCTTGTCGTAGTACGAATAGTGAATTGCAACAGTGGACCCGAGTTCAAGCGTTGTCTAGTGATATAGCGCTGAGAAAGCGGCAAGTACAGTGAGAGAAAGAACGCAGTAAGCGTTGAGAAGTTGTGACGGATATAAAGGCCTAGCGATGGGTATGAGCTGTGGCCGTAACCGAGGGAGCGATAGGGCGCGCGGATCTCCTCGCCAACCTAAACCAAGCATTGAACTTGTTGTAGACAAGGTCGTTGCCGAGTTCTCGGTCTTGAGGAAGGAAAGAAGGATGGCTAAGGGGGAGACGATAAAAGACAGCTGATTTCTCCACAGTTGCGCTTAACAGCGGTGCCCGTTTTTCTTCAGTTCATGACTGGCCTGGCCACTGTTGCAAACCGTCGACATCAGTAGGGAATCTCACCATTTGCGACCTCTATGTACTGCTACTCTAATTTGCTGAGAACTCACTTCCAGCAGTCGAAATTGTGTTTCGCCTTCACCCCCTACCCTTTTGGCACCAACGCCACGTCGGGCAACCGAACGACCAGGACACTGTACGACCGGAGGATGACACCACTCCCTGGGGACTCTCACGTTTCGGATGCGAAGCAGCAGACTTGCGGAGTAGAGACATCCGTGTGTGCACGTCCCGTGAGGATTCAGGAATGGGGTTTGCTTTGGCTGAAGCGGGGCGCAACCAGCTGCTGGGACAGTCCTTGACGCGACTTAGAGTCACCTACAGCACCCACTTCGCTCAACGGCGCGGAAACTCTGGCAAGCAGAGAAAAGAGATGCCAAAAGACGAAGGGCGGCAGTAACTGCGACTCAGAAGTGCTTGCATTGTACTCATTTTGACTGGTTACGGCAGCGCTGCTTCGGCCCCCTCCTACCTCCCTTCCCCCAGCCCCACTACTCCTGCCTTTCTCCATGTGAATACGGCGCCGGCGACGGAGACTCGGAAATGCTCGTTTGCACTCATTAGTGTCCCGATGGAATGCCGTTTTCACTTCAAGTCAGAAATGCTAGCTAGATCACTTCATGATACGACATTCACCTGTAAGCATTACTATGAGAATGATAGCTAAAGGAGACGACGACGACACTTTTGTGTGCCACGTGCTAACTTGCGGAAAATTAGGAGCTTCAAACATGGATTTTTTTTGCTATAGCTGAAGCCTCAAAGTGTCTAAACTCGCGTAATTGGCCTAGACACGTAGGACGACGTGTTACAGTTTAAGCATATATTCATCATATAGACAGAGTTAGAGCATATGAAGTTAATCAAATAGACATGCTTCGATTTAGAAAAGTCACTAAGAGTGCTATTGCCAATGGTTCAACTGTACCACTGCGTGTTTACTTTCATAGCGCATGTTAGCCTAATAGACTTTTAGATCAATATATTGCGAACTACGCAGACTTCTATGAAACAAAAAAGCTGAATGAGCAATCCCTACTATTTACCATTTTACTCTGTTCCGACTTATCTAGCAGTACGGACAAATCGAAGCTGATCGATCTTTCTATCAAGCCAAGGCTATGCGTTATAACAATGTTAGCAGATTCGAGTTCGGATTTTTACAACTGGTATACACACCATTGATGCTTCCTGAGAGAGCTGTCTCATAGTATCTGATGCAACCTCTGGAAAACTGCGTTCGTATAGAGAAATAGAGTGAAATCCCATCGTTGGTAGAGCGGCTTTTTGTCTATGGCCAGATTTAAATTCAGCTTTTCTGCCGTCTGAGTGATTGACATCTCTTCTAATTCGTCACTGTTCCCCGTGACTTTTCTTCTAATAACTATGTACTTTTTTTTATATGTAATTTTTAATAGTACAACAAACCGTTTTTCGCTACGAAGCGCTCTTCGGTCCAGTTGCCACCCGCCCGAACTGACCAAACAAGATCACCATCTACATCATCAGACACCGCTAGCTCTGCTGTAAACAGAGGCAAGAAGGAATTTTCCGAGGAAAATAAATAGCTCAAAGGAATACGATACTTCTCACCAGTCAGCCTCTGTAACCATCTTTTTCTCATATGGATATACGAATTCGCCTGCCGCTAACAGAGAAGCAGACTTGTAAAATATACGGGGCAACAGTCTGCTCGGTCGAGCAACTTTTGTTATTACTTCTGCTTCTGTCGTTACCGTCGCGGCTCATGCTGCTGTCTCTTCTCCTTGCTATTTTCCTAGTCAAATCAAGGGCGAATTTCCGGCCACCTTCAAAAACCTCTTCTTTTTTCCCAGCTCCTCGCTTCCCTTTCTGAAGGTGCATTCAAACTGACCTTTTTTTTGAGGGATTGAATGGACCGGAGTTGAACGGAGCGTAGGAAACGGGCGAGCACAAGGTCTCCGAGGAATCGGCTCGGGTGACTCCTAGAAGGACGACGAAGAGATCATGCAAATTTCAGTGCCGCTTCTGCGAGCTCTGCCAACTATACGACGACCGTACGGCAGACAACAGACAAAAAAGCTAAGCTAACTAAAGGCAAACGAACTGCAGGTAACAGCATGGGGCACTGGCTTTCGCCATGCGCACTATCTGTGCCACTCGTGTAGAGTAATGTAGCCGTGCAACCACTTGCCTGCCCTTCAGCCCGTCAAAGCGGTACGGCAATTCTAAAAGCTATGTATTCTTATTTATCACTACCGACTCATATGCTTCACACAGCGGGTATCCCTTTAACTCTCAATAGCTTCTAGCTCCCATCAGCCTGCCGTTCTTCCACTTCAATTTTGCGCTGACGCTAGCGGAAATCTTCCACTTCGATGCGTTCCGATGAAAGCAGTCCAGACGCTGTCCTACAAAGAGACGAAGCGCATCGCCGCTTAAACGGCTCGCCTTTAGCCTCGGTAGTCCTTTAGCGACAAAGTGTTACGAAGAACGAGTCAGCCAGATTGAAGGACAGACATAGAAACAAACACTCCTTTAACGTGCGTCCGTTGTTTGAACAACCATATGACGTAATTACGTGAACTAAGCTATCACTTTTAGCAAGTACGTTTAATATATCGCTGAACAACTGTCTTGTAATGTATTGAGTATTGCAGGTGTATGATCGAAGATACGATGTGCACTGTTCTAACGTATCCGGGGCTAGGTTAAGAACGAACCGAGCTAATCAGCAGGCAGGCACTTACACTGACACATATACACACACATACACAAAAAGACAGGTAGATATGAATGCGTCATTCTCTTCTTATTTTTAAAGGAGTGGGTAATTGAATTCTGGGACTACAAAAGAGAAAACTTTGGGTCATCGTCTATCTGGCAACGGCAGTCAAGCGGGCGGCAGACGAATCAGCTTAAAATCTTTTCTTTCCAGCCGGGGAGTCGACAAAGGGCATGACGCGTTCGTTGTGTTGGCGGTAACGCCAGCCACTACCATTGCAGAGAGGCTATGCCTGTTCCCTCGTATCAGCGAGCAGCAAGAGTACAGTCTGAATATTTGCCTTCTTACACCCCCTCCCCCTGGGCCAAGTTTGGAGCCCAATATTCCTGCTTGCTCCTCCAGTGAATGCCGTGCTTTGCCTCATTCTTTCAACTAGCTCCAACTACTCAACCTACGCATCCCTCACCATTATGTCGGGCAGTACGCAGATACGAAGCTGACGTATTTTGCTCGACCCATCAGCCCGTACAAGCTTGCCCTATTTCTCCACATCATCGTGTACCCTCATTGTTTCGTCGATGCCCAACTATAATTTGCAACCCTTGTGTGAGGGCCACAAATTACAGTTGGGTTCTAAGTTTCATGACTGTCTTCATAGCTTCATAGAGGTAAGTTGGATTCTCATATAAAAGAAGCGAAGACAACCACAACAACGACAATGACGGGGACAAAAAGGACAAGCAGAATGTAGTATATTCGTTCCAGTTCATTTACATGTAGTACGTGATGTGTGTGTATCTATGTATAGTGCCTGTGTTCTTTAGCCAGTAAGTAATATATCCCAATGAGTGGTAGTGGTGCTGGTGATGGTAGCAAGGCCAGCACTAGAGGTAGTGAAGGGCTTACGAGCAATTTAAAGCTTCGACCACGACCTATTGGCCTATATCCCCTTAGAAGCACAGCGAGGTCGGTACGCACTTTGGGTTTACTCGACACAAGCCACGCAGTCGTGGTCGACTATCTACTGTTACGTTATTGCTTGATCTCTTCTTCTCAATCTTCTCCGGTGACGCGTGATGTCGCCGTAGTCATCGGCACTGCCACCACCTTCGCTACCGCGTGTCGTATATTTGGAGCGACGCCAGGCCGTCATCTTCAATGATAGTGGAAGCAGTATTAGTGGTTGAATTTTCGTCACATACGTCCGCCAATATCGGACACGATGCCCCGACAAAAAGCCCTGATAAGTTGTCGCCAAAAAATACGCTCGCTGGTGAGCGCATAGTGGGCGAATAAAGGAACAGGCGTCGTTTCGGCCACTGATGCCGCTTTTCCTTTACAGTTTGACTGCCTTGCTTCATTCCTTGGTTCCCTCTTGCGTCTTTTGCACGCGTTCTTAACACAGCCCTTATTACGCAAAGGGTGAAAATGAGGAAAGGAGACGAAGACCAGAAGTCGTTGTGGTTTGGTGACCACTACGTTCTTCTTGGTACCGAGTAGCATAGCGAACTGGCACGTGCTGCCTCATCAGGGTTTAGGCTTGTGCTGACTGCGTCGGTTGTTCTATTCCCCTGTACTTGAGAGTCTGATATCCAGACGACGACCAAGAAACCACCATCATATCGCAGGCTCAGCCGCCAGTGCTGCTATTGCTGACGTTGCTGCTGCTGCTATGACTACAGATTCTGTTAGCGGTACGACGGAAGCGGCAAACAACGTAGGAGAAGGCCGTCACATGAACGACTCAAGCGCGAAGCGCAGACGAGGTCTCCATGCCCGTTTTGATATGCAGATCATGCACCCAGCACGGCATAAGAGATGGTACGGTAACGTGTTTGGCTAGCACTGGGCATCAGCCTGCTTCTCCTCGCCCTCCGCCTAGGACAGCCTCGATCTCTTGCCTATTCTTCCTATTGGATGGACACATTTTCCATCCATAGATACCAACCCATTAACCTACATTCCTTTACGTTACAGCAAGCACATTCTATTATACCTATCATAAGAGCAAACGAATGTGGTTACGAAAGAAGTCATGGGAAATACTGATTGGAAAATGGCGTGGATGCAGCACTCAGGTCGATTACAGTCAAAGCATTTCTGTGCCATATATGCCATATCTCTCAGTTCGGCCTAACTAAACCCATAGCAAACAGAGTTAATTGTATTTATATAGAAAGCGCCATCTTCATTTCGGTAACTTTGAGTTGTTCTGTGTTGCAGTAACGTCGTTTAGTCGTCACATAGCCAACCTATCCAGAGTTGATGCTTGCAGACTCATCATATTTTTAGGACCAGCATAATATTATCACTCAATATGAGAAATCATCATCGCTAATTTCTTGCTTTTGCTGTTGTTTGTCTGACAAGTACCCACATCTCTTGCTACGAGTACCTATATCGGGCGTTAACGCCCATATCGACGTTTTTCGAGGCTTTTTTAAGGTTCATTTGTAATTTTCCTCTGTCTCCTATCTGGTCCAGTTTGTTTACGGACCTTATACCTGCTGTATCCGCCTCCTTTCAGCAGTAGTTATTTTCAACAACTACGTTACTGTCATCGTTATAGACAATTCTTGATTTTTAACAGAATGTAGCTATAGTAAAGTCTTCCTTTGGCTCCTTGTCTATCCTGGCCATATCGGATCCTCCTAGTAGTTTGGCTCCTCTTTTTTTTTTTGCATATTTTCACAATCCTTTCTTTATCACCTTCCGTCTCCAAATGCACCCCTCTCTCTGGCTCTTTTTCTCTCTCGTTACTTCTCAGTCGGATAATATCCATTTCCGGTAGACAAAAACGAAACTTTTTCCATTGACAACTGGTTTCGGAAAGAGCAGATGAAATTTACGACATACTTCTCGCTTGCCAATAGCAATAACAGTAGCGATGGAAGCTACTCCGTTGAGCGACTGCGGCCAGGCATTGTACCCGTCAATCCCATTGCTGCTGTCTACGCCTTCTCCAAAACTTCTAAGCGATGATCAGAACAGCCACTGTTCTTATCGTTTCTCACTAGACTTTGCCTATCGTCATTTTTCTCGTTTCTGCTATGGTTCTATGCTCCCTACCAAAATATCTGGGAAGCCGTCTTGCCTACTTAGTTCGCTGCGAGACATGGAAGTGACGTACATTGAGTGGGGAAGGAGAAGCAAAGAACCGTGCGTAGACGATGCGAAAGCGAAGATCACATAGAACGCGAAAAATTGTAAGATTTGCACGGTGAGCATGCATTGAGAAATCAATTAGTTAGCATTCCTGCATCGAATCGCCCGTGGTATAAGAGGTGTCATTTTTATTCATCCTACTATGGTAACTTGTAACTTTATTCGTAGGCTTACCGATGCGGGACGCGACAACCTAAAAACTCACAGGTCACAATAATGTGAGAAAGAAAGGAAAAGGTCAGGCGATTGCGTGACTCAGCTCGCGTTACCGTGTCCCGCTGCTGTGTCACCTTGCGTTTCGCCGGATTGGATAGTTATGGTCTCGACGCACCATTGCCGTCATCGTTACCATTACTATCGTAATCTGAAACAAAAAAGGGAGTCAGGCCCTTTCCAAGCCCTTTCTTTTCTCAAGGCTTTTGTCGCCATTGCTGCTTCCTCCAACGGCCTTGTACTTCTTCTAGGCAGTAAGCGGGCCTACGTTCTTTCTTCTGTTTGTATCTCCTTTTTTGGAAGGTGTACATTTTCTCAAGGACGATTCAGGACCCTTAATTTTAGCCCCGTCATCGCTTCTTGTCCTATTCCATGCAGGCAAAAACAGTGCGTAAAGAAATTCACGTTTGTGTGGGCACTGACGGGAGTATAGGATTTATTATAGGAGTATTTATGTGTTGCGAGATGCAAGAGTGGAGTGCTAAAAGATCAAACGAGTCCTTGAACTAGCCAGGGCCAGTAAATAAAAATAGAACCAGGAAAACCTGAGATGATGATTTTCGCATCGACAGTGCAGGCATGGGCAATACATAAGAGATTTGGCACTTTTTTGCAAGTAAATATAGCCCAGTAAGTGCCAGTGTCCGTTTGGTTGTTCATACAACTGCTTGCTACCCGACTCTGGTTCCAGAGAAATTTCTTTTTAACATCAAATGGCCAGCACATTTTTGAGCCAAATCCTTCTAAAGACACACGCGTCTATGTTTATTATGGGCAGATATATTTGTGCAGGTATGTATAAGTGTGTCATGTAGGCCATTTATCCAAGGCTTAGTTATGACCTCCATTTTGATTTTCTAAGGAAGTTCATACATTACTTGAAGTCATCACTTTAATCATCGTTCAGATAATGGCAAATACGATAATTGCATGAATGAAAATGCCCTTGTGCCAGTTGTTAGAACCCACAACTGTTACGGTAACCACCATTACCGCCACAATCTCCTCACCAAAGTGTAAAAGTCAGTGGTACGGTCACGGCAACTAATGCGCATCTTTTTGGATGTGTTGCCATGGTAACCCGAACATATCGCCGTCACTGTCAGCGTTGTAATCATGTTGGGCAATCATGTCAACCTTGACAAATGGTTATTATGGCATCTGGTTATGGGCCTGCTGCTTGATGCGTCTGTTGGAGAAGCTCGAGATAAGTCCAGCAAGATCCAATCTTCTATTTCTAAATCTTTTAATTAGGGCACGTCTT
This sequence comes from Varroa jacobsoni, assembly GCF_002532875.2. Classification (NCBI taxonomy): domain Eukaryota; kingdom Metazoa; phylum Arthropoda; class Arachnida; order Mesostigmata; family Varroidae; genus Varroa; species Varroa jacobsoni. Next base: position 227,844 of record NW_019214098.1, read on the forward strand.
TGATGTTCTACCTTGATGTTAAAAGATGATTCCGGGAACCTATTCATACAACAGAAATAACCAAAGGTGTAAAAAAAAATGAAAAATATTTGAACAGAATATATATATATATATCTGTTGTCAAAACGTGTATGGGTATCGTGAACGCATGCCCAGGACATGCCCTAGAAGAAATAATTTGCGCTGTACAGCGTTGGCATGGAATCAATGCTCCTATCATTGTTATTCAACCTTGCGCTTTAGCCCATTGTAGCCGAATCGAAGAGCTGAAGTACGAGGAGAACTAAAGAGACTCGTTTGAAACCCTAGACGCCTACAAGTATGGCATAGCACATCGTAGGACTAAGAACGAGCCAGTGGCGTTTGCCACCTCTAGTGAAATGCTGATTCGGAAAAAGGACAGGCGAAGAAACCAAATGGTTCGGAATCTACGTCAGCTCCTTGGCATACATTCCTTCTTTAAAGAAAGCGAGAGAGAGAGACAGTGAGAGAGAGAGAGAGAGAGAGAGAGAAAGAGACAAGCGATGAGATGGAACGAACTAGACGGGTACGTGAAGCAAACAGAAAATTTCAAGCGACCTTCTGCCCATATTTTGGCTTTCAGGCTCTTTGCTGTTCGTTGGTGCTGCCGCTGCCTCTGGAGCTCCTCAAGAAATCAGCTCACTCCACCCGTACCGTCACCATACCCCTCAATATGGAAGAATTTTTTTCCACCTACCATCTTATCCTATCTCGTTCAGTGAGCTCTCAATTCCTAACAATTCAAAACGCAGCTACCTCTGCCCTTTCAGCCCCTGTCTTGCCCAGATGCAGGAGAGCCGTATATTGTTTGAAAACTCTGCGCCTATGCTTTTCTCCAAAGCGCTCTTTTCAAAGGGCTCAAATTATGGTTTGTTTCGAAAAATGATTTGAAAGATGAGCGCCACTTGTGGCACATATCACTACACGGTTAACACACGCTAAGACTAGGTAGAACAGCATCTACTGCAACAATTGTTTACTGATTAAACTCAGCCATTCCAATTCAAATGAATTGAAATAATACCTCTCATGATTAGATACTTTTAAGCATGTAAGATATTAGAGAAAGAGCCGTAAGTTACAGGTAATAAGAAGCAAGTTAGCAGGGATAGCCGAGGCATGCCCCTAAAATATAGCTAAATAATACTCGGGTGATTTTAAATTTGCCGTCAAGGTACCGATTATTAAGGTTTATTAGGCAAAAACGGCTATCTTATGCTTAAAGAGAGCTGAGTGAACAAATCGCGTTTTGCCACCTCACCTCTTTAGACACTTGCCTTACACAGATAACTTGGACTACAATGGAAAAGCTCTCCTTCAACAGTGAGTGCAGTATAATTATTACTGCATTATGCGGGTTATCAGTTATGCACTGATGAGTCCGGCAAGCACTCGCATGGTGTTTGCCTTAAGGCCGCTGCCCTTTGTGCCAACTTGTTAACTAATTATCTGTATACCACTTTTCTAGTATTTAAATTTGTAGCACTACCACATTGAAATTTCGCTATTAACTAAAGTGCCCTAGGTCCAGAATACCAAGAATTTATATTAAGTGTTACAGTGTTGCGTAGAAAAAGTGGTTTTCTTTGTCATTGCTTCAATTATATGAATGTTACGTTATTACACTCATAGCTATATAAGACCATTATGGCTTTATAGTTTGTTGTTGCCGCGTTCGTTATTAATTTGATTGCTTGTAGTTGTTTCTGGGAAGATTTACCACTTATTGTTGGAAGGTCCAAAAGAAGTCTAACTGTGGTCGTCGTTATTTTTATTATTGGCTTTTGTTACTTTTTTGCTGAGGACCCAGGTTACTTGGAACGCTGCTGTCCACTGGAGTTGGGGGACACAGGCACACGAAAAAGTGCGACTAGGGGGTTATGGCAAAAGCAAGACAAAGTGCGCCATTTATCTGAAGGCACGCACGTGACCAATCCACTGCGTACGCATCAGAACCAGCGTCGTAGAAACGACAACAGCGACGGGGGCGTCCTATCCCTACGGGGTACTCGCCAACCAGACTAACAAGGGTCCCAAACAGCAAGATAGACCCGGTCCCTACAAGGTACTTGAAAACTGCATGTGAACTACATGTAAACTTGAAATAGAACGCGAATCACATGGACCAGTAGGTGGGTGTTACTGGGTTGAAGCAAACTAGACAGCGCATATCAATCTGCATGCTCTGTCGAGGTGGGTATCCGCGTACATCTCTGTAAGGTATAATGTGGTGCACGTTCTAAAAACAATTTAATCCTATGAAAGATTGAGTAAAAAAACAGCTTTTTCTCTGTATAGTCTATAAGCGAGGATCCAAACAGCAAATGCTTTCCATCAAATTTTCGGTAATGACCCAATTTTGGCTTCATATATATATATAATAAATTGTACTTGTCTAAGCTGGTACTAATCTGTCTCTGTCTAACAAAACGTCTATTTTGGCTAAACAAACTCCCTTTTGAAACATAGGTGACTTCTGAGCAGCGTGAAGACCGTGTTTTCGGGGGTCTTCATGTATGGGAAGACACCTGGATTGAGTCCGAATATTCAAATGTTTTACCCCGCATACGACTTGGCGCGTAATGACAACTCGTCCAGACAAGATGCGCCTTTATCACATATTTCGAACCATCTGCGTGAGGATAAACAATTCAATGTGATAACTAGAAATCACAGCTCAAACAAAGCGACAGTTGGGAAGACTATAAACAGATACAGATGGCTGCCGTCGATCGCAACTAGCTTCAGCCATCGAACCCCATCAACGTGCTAAACGATGGAGAGCTACAAAGGCAGGTATATTTTTACATTGTGAGCAACTAGGTGAGAGATTTGTTTGTCGGAGAAATTTATGCATAAATCGGATGAGACAGCGAAGTTACATATACCCGGAGTATAGGCAAACGTTGGCTGAGTTGTCCATATTAACACTAGTGATGAAGATGACATGCGGTCTAGGTGGCTTCTACTCGACGTTTTGCGGGGCCCCCGGAAAAATCCCTGAGGAACGCCAACAGGATACAGGCCGATTCTGACAAAAGCATCTTTCTGCGAACGTAGCCGCACAACAATGCCCACATGCGTTTAGTACGAAGCCCACATTCGTCAATGCACACCCAAAAACGCCATTACCTTTCGCGTAAGCAGACATACAAGGGCCCACAAAAGTAGAGCGATCACCGACTGAGCTTATGTTCAATTGTAGCACATTTGCACACATCCACCCACACATATTCGTCTATTGCTCCTGCATTTGTCCGTAAACGCTTTAAGAATAGCACCCATTAGTGACTATTCACGCATATGTTACATGCATAGACCGATAGTGTTCGAAAACAACTAGCAACCGTTCTGCCACCACTACTATAACCATTGCCTGAAATTCTATATTTTTGCATCTAGAGCGCCTGTACAAAACGAATCACACCCCACACCTAGGCGGGATATGTCCCATATCTAACCTCGACTCATATATATATATAGTGCCTGTTACAGTGTCATGTGCCTTATTTTTTTATTCAATGCATACTTGTGTAAAAACAATGCCAAGATACATACCTGTACATGTATGTTGATAAAGTTTATGTATATGGTTCACAATGGTTTTGATCATTTGCAGCTTTCAGAAGATAAAAGTATAAAATTTGGTCATGTAGATCCGAGAGACACTCGTGCTTATTATTTTGTAAATGGATGCATTTTGTATAAGCATACGAGTAGCTCTATTGAAAGCATGACGAAAATAAATTAGCAGCTTAGATAACAGGTAACAGAAAAAAGCTTCTATGCACATCCGTTAAATGAGCAATAATGACATTAACTCTGCCTAGGACGGAAAGCCCTACCTAATTCTTCGACAGTGTTCCGGTTATTGTCACGATAAGAAGATGGCCAGACACGCAGAGAAAAAGCCTGCACATGTTCAACATTGAGGCACTTTACAAACTTATCGATAAGGTAATTTGGGCGTTCTCCACTCCCACCATGACGATGAAAAAGTCGCTTGGGTTATTCAGTAGCCATCTGGGGCCATATGAGTGCCCCTCGTCATTCACTGCTGCTTTTTTCTTGTCTGGCCAGCCAGAAGCACCAACGTTCTCAAAATGCGGTACTTACATAGCCTTGGCAGCAGTATCAGCACTGTACACGTGTATACGTGGCCTCTTCGATTTTCTTAGTTTTGCATTGTGGTAACTGCTGCACGTACTTGACCGGCGTTACATCTACAAAACTTGCACCACTGTTCGATGATTAGGCGCTGTGCTTACTGCAACGATCTTTACTGGTGGCTATCAATAAAAATGCCAAAAACAAGCCCAATCAAGAGGTAGTCCAGGAAACCTTTTCACCGTTACCGCTGCTTTACGTTTGTTGTTGTCGTCGTTGTTCCTGGCGTTGTCGCCGACGGCATGGTCCTTAGGCTGTGTGTTAACAAAGTACGGTGGTCGTATGGAACCAAACAACACCTATATTATTGCATCTGGTGTCGCTTCGCTCATTGATTCCTGCGCTCGTTTGTTTTCTGCTTAGCCTTCGTCTGCTGCCTAGTGTGCTACGTACCATAGTTTCTCAGAGATAATCGTTTCCCCACGCGGGCTAAGAGCGCCCGTGGAGTGATAGTGGCAGTAACGTCAGCAATAGTAGCATAGTGCCGCGTCAGGCGACTGTAACACGTCCATGAAACAGAGATGGGAGAGACGTAGAAAAGAGACCCGTAGGCTAACGAGTAATGTGTACGCAGACCTATGTGATGGCCCTCTCGTGTTACGAATTGGACTCACCAGCAGTAAACGTGGTCGCGATAGTGGTAGTTGGCCCGATTTGTCCAGACATCCGATCTGCCTGCCTTGCCGTTTGAGCTCTCTCGGATGTATTCTCTCAGTCTACCTTATTTTCTTTTTAGCCAGCCTTAGTTTGCCTCAGCACTCAATATACCCCCAGTTGCCCTTCTTTTCTCTTCCAATTCTGTTCGTTTTGTAGATCAATGAGGCTTTCGAACGAGGCCTTTTTACCATTCAGGTAGTTTGCTTCACCCTCTACTGTCTACTATGAGCCTCTTTTTTACGGGCCGGTATCGCCCGTTGTCTCTTAGCGCTCCTATCGTCTGGCAGCCGAATCCCCCCTCCCCCCCTCAACCGAGCGATGAAGTGAAGAGGCCTCTAGGCACCAGTTCATGTCTATCCTAGCGCTCTCCCTCTGGTCACCTATCCATCCGTGACCTTCCCGCCTGCCAGCCGTCGACTACTTCTCATCTCCTCCACTTTCTAAGCTCATATCGCCTTCGAGTTACTCAAGGAGCTAGTCAACCTCCATTCACGCACCATTATCTTGAACAAACCAAACATACTGTAATAGGGAACAAGTACGGACGGTCACAATATCCATGCTTCCGCGTCACCGTTGATTCAGCTTTCATGAGGAAGACCCCCGCCATCTGACCAAATTTGCTAGTCAGCAGCATTTCGCTGTCTTGCAAATGCAAAAAAAAAGAAAAACTTTCAAGGTTAGAAGGTTTATTTGTGCCTGCTTCGACAAAACACATTGAAATTTGTAGCGCATTTATAGCATGAGCTCTTGATTCGACTGAAGGCAAATGAATCCGACCATTGGCAACATCATCATAAGTTTTTACGAAAAGTAACCACGAAAACGACGAGTTTCACCGCGTGCGGATGGTAGACTGGGGCAGAGAGAAAAAAAGAGGAATTGAAACCTCAAACGCTTGAGAGAACGGAACGAAGGTAAGACGCCGCAGATTTTGCAAGATGAATCCGGACCAGGACTGCCCAAGCATACATGAGCCAGTGCGCTGCGTTCACTTTTACCCATTGCTCGTACTCCTTCAAGCGGTCATCGTTCGCTGTTTCACACTTTCTCGTCATTTCCTTCGTCGCTTCATCCCTTTTGCGCGAAAGGTGCAAGTCACCTTGATAAGCTAGGAACAAGACGTTTATCTTTCTTCAGCGTGTAGTATAAATGGTGAAAGGCTATCAAAAAACTTGGAAAAACAGAAGTCTTCTAAAGAAACTTGGGCATATTTTGCGAAAAAAGCATAGGCGACGTCAGTACCGTTGAGGAATCATCGGCGCCGTACAGAGTTGCCCTGATACCACTGCGGTTCATATTCATTTGCATACTCATCGTCGTCATGGTAACTGCTGTTGTCCGGGCGGACAATAACAGCAAGCATTCTGGCGTCTTGGTTCCGTCGGAGATGGATGTAAAAGATTTGTCCCGCTGGAGTGGCGCCACTTTTTTGCCTCTCTACTGCCACTACCAAGGCTGTTGTGAATTGACGCAGCTATCATTGTAGCAGTCACCGCCGGCGGCCCACTCCTCTTTTCTCCTCCAAATTATTCAAAAGTATGAACAGACACAGGCAGACTACAACAACTTTGCGTTTGCTCGCGCCCAAAGCAGTTTGCAACCTCTAATACGGACGAGACTTATCTACAAACTGAGAAGCGGCTAGAAAAAGAAGCAACTTAGGTTAGAGGCCGACAAACAGCAGGTTATAATAACCATCTTTTGTGGAGCTATGATTGCTTTTGCTGCCACAACCACTCAGCGTTTGTCGATTTGCAGGCGCGCCGGGACGGCACAGACGGACCACTTAAAACCGCCAACTTGCCATCGTCGTCGGCCGACACAGCAATGTCATCAATGTCGCCTGCTTGTCATTGTTGTTGTTATTGATGCTATTATGGCGATGATGGCCAAACCGGAAGTGACGCCGGCGAAATCTTAGCTTCTGCTTATCCAGACGATGAGCTAGTTCTTCCGGTGAGTGTAGCGCCTGTCCCACTCTTCCATGGGTTGGTGAGTTGTTGGTATGATCAAAGTGGTTCTCTCTCCCTCCGTCTCGAGGACAAAGAGAAGTTTTCAAACGAGCCTTGTGCTAGTTCCTTTCGTCATCCCGTATTGCCTCGCCATCTTTCGGCTAAGCGGTATCCACAGAATGTATAGCAGACCGCAAATTTGCTACACATTCGATTGATAGCAACAATCGCTGTCATTGCTCATCTTTACTAGCAAGTGGCTGCTTCCGCTGTTAGAGTGGCCACCGTCATGGTGGTAACGCAAAAAACGTCCATCTTTTTGTTATCGACCAGTCAAATAAAGGTAAACAAAGACTTTCCTAACAAGTGCATATTCTTTAAACTGAATCGATACGACTGGTTAAATGACATTTTACAATTAATTACGAAGCTGGCTCGCTTAGTAATTTTACAGTGGAGGACAGGCAAGGTTCTTCGAAAAGATTCACGGAGACGACAATACCGAGCATTCAAAGAAAATAAAGGTCCACAGAGCTTCCTAAAATTCGTAGACAATATATATATATATATATATATATATATATATATATATCGTCTAGGGATTTTCTACTAACTGTATTAATCCTCTGTACATTTGTTTTGCCTTGGCTAACTGTGTCATTCCTCAATGCAGGCACACCTGTGATAACTTACTTATTCTCATTATATCGATTTTAATCACCACGACCACGCACAATATGAACCAGTTACCCTGACTCTTTATGTTGATGGTGCGTGCATCCAATCAATATATAGCTGAGACTCCTTTGATTGAGCGACTGTATCGTTAACCGCTAAACTCCAGCCTTCAGCATTTCGTGAAGCGCTGTGGACATGTTGGTAAGGCAAGATGTTTTACTTTGGACGTCGTTTATTGTCCAATACGTTCCCCACTTTGCAAGCCAACCGTGCTGGGGGGCTAGCTTCTAACTGTTGCGCCTAGCTTTCACTTTCAAGGCGATTGTGCATGTGACGGTCGCTGAGGAGGACGCAGCAGCGGCGACGACGGCGGCAAACGAGAAGCGCAGTGAGCAACTAGTTGAACCATTAACCTGTCAGCGGGGAACCAAGCCAGTATCGGTGCCTGAGTAATAGGGCCACTTTGTTAGTAAACCCGCCAAGGTTAGTTCGTTGACGGCTTGTGGCTCCTAGGCGCTTGGTTCCATTGGGGCCTCCCGTCATGGGAAAGCACGAGTCAGTCAACGCGACGCGTACGGATTAATTAGCAGATGCCAAAGTTCACCTCGGTAGCACCACCACTATCTCAGACGGACCGTTTAACCGACTAGATCAGCCAAATCAGCCTAGCATGCTAAGGAAACCAAGTAGCTGACTAGATGAAGTCTATCGTCGTGCGAGATGCTAGGTACTTAGAGGTTAGACAACCCACTTGGCCGCTTCACTCTGCGTCTGTGCCTGGCGAGCATGCTTGGCGGTTTACCAGCTTCTATTGATTCTTCTACCGACTGGATAGAAGATGCATAATAGGAAATGCGCCTGCAAACAAACTGCTCAGCCGGAGTAGGAGCTCCTCGATGCTGCCGTATACAGGACTGAAATCATGATCTAGTATTTCACTGTTCCTACCTAGTGCAGATGTGTGTCAAGCGTGGGCGTATGTTTCGACTATTCAGAGGACAAAAATATGCCAAAGGTTTATCATCTTATTATGTATTGCGCAGATATTGAAACCAATAGCAGTGTGACTCACTACAGCTCGTAAAGAAACCAAAAACAATCCAACAAATAATGAGAAAACTAAGCATTACGTCTGTTCATATCATCAAGCATGGAATTTATGTAGACATACGCGTATGGGTGTGTGTTTGTCCGAGTCTCTTACTTTTTCCCTCGTGACGTTTTACTTGGCCCGTCTCGAGAACAAGTACCAATATGTGCTTGCATAATATTTTGCGAAGTCGGCCAGCCTTCAACCGATTTCTTCTTACGAGACATTGGTGAGGACGCCAACAATGCAGCAAGCATGGCGAGAACAATAACTCCAACAGCAATAAGCTTAACAGCACACAAGCGCTCGTAGGAGCATCATGATGAAGGCGAACTTGACGGCCGGGAGCATGTCTCTGTCAGAGGTTCTCTCTGAGTCAAAAGATATTTCCGTCTGCCAGATCTGTTCAACTCTCGGCGGTAGCTACATCAAGAGCAGTAGAGTTACGACAGCTCGTCCCTTTCCTTTACCTGGCTTGACAGCAGAACCAGCGAAAAACGCGAAGAAGATATGGGGGATTTAAACCAAAGAGGGTGAACTCTCTTTCTTTCCCAACGAAAAAGTTTCGTGCGTGAGCACGTAGAAATAACATACCGATATAGGTGAATTTTACCAGAAGAATTAGGGAAAGAAGAAGGATCTTCTCTGGCTTGGCAGGATGGTCTCGTTAGAGTCGCTGGTGCCGGTGCCGCCGCTGACGTTCCTTTTGCTGGATGTTAACAAGCAGCCGACCAATTGACTGATGCTCACAGAAATATATGCGATGCACACACGTATAGATTTGGCGTCTTTGTCGCCATACCGTTGAAAGTTTACCTATTCTAAACAGGCTGCGGGGAAAATAGGAGCTTAAAAAGAGCAACAACCATGGAGAATGTAAGGACACTTGACTACAGCTGCTACCAGTAAGGGTGTGCTAGGGAAGCTACGGAACAGAGAGGGATAGACATACGAACCAAGTAACCGTGCGCAGCTTTCGAAGAATAAACTTGACGCTCGTGTCGCCGATGATGCTAATAATGACGCTGATGGCAATGATGTTCATGGTGGAAGAAAGCCGTTGGTGTTTAGCTATCATTCAAAGGTAACAAACTATTATATGCAATATCTTGATTATAAGCCCCTGTTCCTAACCCTTCGAATAGAAGTAGATAGACGTTAAGGCCTTATGACACTATTATGGACACATGAAAGGTTTAATATAATAATATTATCATACGTACATGCATTGATCAAAATCTTCGCATGGGCATAATAACTCAAGGGTATCGGTTTTCATACGGCACAGTCCTGTAGTATGCTGAAATCACTCTGGGTTTCGTTGACGCATACAGAGGATGCAATGTTCAGTAGATAGTGCACCTAGTAAGGGGAAGTTCGCTTAACAAATTTAATTTGATAATAAGCATGGATGGAAGATCAAGTGAATTCTAATTACCTAGATATAGGATCTGCAGTGATTGAAGTCAAGGAGGCGAGAGACAACCAGTTTATTACATTAAATATATACCACTTTTGCTTACCCGGCCAATGTCTCTTATCAATCAATTATAAATATCATGTTTGTTGTGCGTGAGAAGCAATACAGCTACCTGGATGTCAGGATAATGTTAATAATAATGATGATGGTAGACTGTCGGGTATGATAACGTGACGTGGTAGCTCCGACCTTTTCGGTGCTCGCTTTAATGGGGCAAAGCGCGAACCTCTGACATAATAGGTGTGCGGTTACCCCTTGTACCTCCACCTGTTATTGCAACACCATATATAAATCTTACACTGGGGTGAATCGTGTAAAGTTCATGACAGCAGTCCTCAGTCGTACGAACAAGTAGTGATTAGAAATCAAGTTTCAGTGTGAGATACCTAAAGGCACTCAATCAGATGAAACGTTGAGCTCTTCAGTCGAACAAAACGCTACGCAATTAGAATAGCTTCACCGACGAATGTCATCAATAATGCGTCACAATTCTACCCTATCGCAATACTTCTGCCCAACAGATGATATCGATACCAGCCTGTGCATACATAATAAAGCATATACATTGCATTGCATGGATTATATGTTTAATCTAGACATTTGAGTTGTGCTATGTTTGTCTTTTGTTCGATGTTTCAGGAGTTTCGTCTCATCACCTACGCCGCCAACGAACCCGTTACCGGAACAGTGTTCAATGACCTTCAGCCTAATCAATGACTGGCTTACGCACAAGAAGTGGCGCTAAGCTAACGACAGAAATCCAGAAAGTAATGACCTTTCTTCTCTCTTTTTTTGTACTTTTTTCGTGGCCAATTGTACGCGACAACGGCGCTGCTAGGTGGGCGGTAGGCACTATGGTACGTACGACAGAAAAAAAGGCAAACGTACGTACAACCATAAACGAGATGAAACATCGTTCCCGCCAATTTTTGCTCAGCAACCGGCTAGAACCTTCTATACCCTACCAAAAAGCTTTGCATTGACAAACTAAGCTTCTGCTAATTAACTAGCTACAGGTGACTAGGGCCTTCGAGACAGTCAAGTATTCTCTAGTCCCTAATTCCGCCAGCAATCCGTAGCAATCGTCGGGCAGTTAGCTTCTTGGGAGATGCTGAAGGCCTCAGGCAGATCTTGTCGTTACTGCGTTACCAAACGCCTTCCAACATTTTCCTTTTTCTTCTATGTTAATAATTCATATCTGTGAAAAATCGCGTCCGTTCGACAGTATACATCTTGCATTTTCATTATAAGCTTTATTGTTCGAACTGCATATGGCAGAACTGCTACAAGACGTCGCCTTACTCTTTGACAAGCTTGGCCATTAAATACACCTCATCTTCAAATACATGATCCTACTTACAAACGCTATGTGTAGTATCGTAGACCTGTTGCACTTTGTTACTTTCGTAGTATACATTTTTTAAACAGTAGTGGTCGGTTCGTCTCTTCAAGTGCAGTTGTGTGCGCTGGGAATAAAGCTGTCGTCGACTGCGTCCGCTCCGCAAGTAACAGGGGGCGAGGACGAGCTTTCATTGAAATGAATTATCAATTACACGAAAGTCTATGCAAAAAGCGAGACGTCGTCGCATGATCTGTTATGCCAGGACTAACGGCTTTCGAACAGCATAAAATACGAGTGGGCGCCCGCTCCCCCCCGCCCCTCGTTTGTCTGCTGCCTTGTACGAGTGCATAACAGTAGAAAGAACCCCAACCCAGATCGACAAACTGCCGAGCTCTCTGTTCTGCGCCGATGCGTCTGGAAAAATACGAGCAGAAGACTGAACCGTCAATGTTCGTGAAATGGCATCCGCTTAATTCACAGCGTGGCCAAAAGGGCGACCGACCGTCCAGCCAGCCAACCAGTACTATTTCAACTATTACAACTATAGTCGCAGAAGCCGGAAAGGCCTTTTTGTTTGGTTGCATTAAAGAAGCGTACCAATCCAATAGATTTACGCAAAACCTCGTTTCCATATGCTCGTTGTTGCTGGTTGTAGAATTGCTGCTAATGCAGGCTTTGTTAATGCGTAATCGTTGGAGAGCTTTTGGTCTCGACCGAGGACCGCTGAGCTAAAGGCACAATGTTGGAAAGAGTGGGACAAAGGGTGCCGACATCAACGGGCCGAGCGGCAAAGAAACCCAGACACGCAGAAAGAACTAATTCAGTCAGTAACCAGAAGCTTCCCTTGATCAACTGCAGCCTGGCGGTCCTTTGTCCTCTCATTCTACAATACCAAATTGTCCTATTCTTTTGTACTTCTAGCGCAAACCGTTTTAGCTTCAATTTTGGTCATGTTTAAACTAAATAGTTGACGACAGCTTTATGGGGTACTATCAGTTACACATGTGTTATTCTGTATAGTTTTATGGCAAAGAAATATTATACAAGTTTACTACCGATGTGTTATGTTATAACAGGTGCTTTAAGGATAAACTCGAATGTACTCAAGGACTTCGGCGTCATCTGACTTGGCTATTGCAATCCTGGCTCCAACAAGTATGACACTTGCGTGATTGCAGCCCGGATTAATGTTGAACGAGGACCAGCTGATCAGCTAATCCGCCAGCTAGACACCTGTGCAGCGTGCTTTGTAAGAGAAGCTAAGTCTCTGTAAGGTAATATTGTTGGATATGGGACGGCCTGAGCCTTTTATTTTCTACTGTTCGTTCGGTACTACCTGCTTCCTTATCTTGGCCATTCGCCCTGCACACTTTCCTGTGTCCACCCGAGAACTACTCGGGGTGGCCACATGTAGGACACCTATGCTTTTAGTTGGTGTTCACATCGGACAATATCGGATTTTAGGCTTTTATGCCACAAAATAGTTGCCCTCTCCGCCACACACACACACGATATGTTGTGGTATCTACGTCTAGACAGTGACGGTGGTTAAAACGGCAGCATATTTTTGACGTTGAAAGTCCATGGGATTGCATGATATCGCGGCAGATTGGTGATGTTGATGGTGAAAGCACGGGCTCCTGGTTCCCAGTTTGCCAGAGGATGACCGTCCAGCGTTCGAGCAACGAACGAGCAACTTAGTAGTTGCAATATTGGTGTGGTCATAATCGTTGCTGTTGTTTTGGGCTTAGGGTCACGTGGTACTGGCCTGACCGGTGGCTTGCAAGGGAAAATGCACACACCTAGGGGACGTATATGTAATGGCTGTTGAGGGCACAACAGCCCGTTAAGATCATATCCGAGCGAGCATCAAAATTGACTCAACTAGGTTTCGTGTCCGTATCTGGGTCCATCAGCGTACGGTAATTATCTCGTGTGCCACAGGGCCAATTAAGCTTATCAAACAGGTCACGCAAGGCACTTTGTCAAGCAACAGCTACTACTTCCACCATCCATCGCTAGAACAATAAACGCCATCGCCAACTTCACTCGCATTGCAAAATAACTAAAGGACTATAGAAAGACTTAACGCGAAAGAGCCTTCGTCCCAAGTGGAAATTCGAAAAATAATTGCTGACCTTAAGCTATCGTCATCATCGGTGGCAAACATTGGTATACTCGGTATAGCCCGCGGGTTACCTAACAGTCTGTTGAGAAGCGTGTCAACCTCTCAGCTGTAGAGGGATAGATGTATGTTTAGTCGTTGTGTGTTGGCTTATTGTATCGAATGACTTCACTGGCAGCGACTGCCTCCCTATGGGTTATTGTATAGTGGTAGACTGCACAACAACCGGCAAAAGTTATTCCTGGGGATAATAGTGCATTGGGAGCGGCTCAGTATGGGTGGTCTGTAAATGCGTGTCAGCCAAAAGGACTATTGTAGTTAGTATGTCTGCTGGCGGACGGAATGGAAGGAGTCAGTGAATGCTGTATCCGAGATCCGCGCTCGAAAGACTCGAACACCATGCATCATATATCATATGGCACAAATGCAGGTTGGAGCTCAGAGTTCCCAGCCGAAGTAGGCGGCTATTGACACTTCATCACTCATGATTAACGTTTGGGCATACGCACACGTCAATGCCTAGTCATGCAGGCGATACTAAAGGTACCGGCTGCGCAGATAGCCCATATAGATACTTACCTGGCTCTGCTGGGAAAAAATGCTGTTTGGATATATATTAGCCCATCATTGTACGTATTAGGTGCCTGCAGGGAAGCAAGGCTCGAGAAGTAGAACCCACTTAACACGGCCCCGCCCTGTTCGGCTGTCTGGATCTTCCTTTCACGACATCGGTGTGCAACTGTCATAGGTGCTAGTGAAGGCAGCGGTCGGCACCGGGCCTCTTCATATATATAATAATATCAACAATGTACCACCAGTGAGCGGCACTGTTGCCATGTTGACTTCGCCTTGTCGGGAAGCATCAACACCGCCGATAAAGTGGAAATACACTCACATTTAAGCTTCAGGTGTTTGTTAAGCCAAGTCTAGGCGTGGGACAACAGCTCAAGCTTGTCGCGCCGATGTTGATTTTTACGTGTCTGAGGGGTTCGTTTGGAAACAAGGACCGCCGTGCCTATAGAGATAGATAATAACATACGTTTTGTTGCATGTAAATATTATATATGGTACGACGTAATTTGGACTCGGCAATCGCCAGAAAAAGAAAGAAGTGAATAGATGGCCACTTTGGTACGTAATCTGTCTGTATACGAATCCCTCCGTTTATCTGGACTGCAAAATTCTCGTACATTTTACTCTGTAATACCGATATGTACGTTTCCATTATATTATCTGCATTCTGCTTGGGTAGAGTTTTTATATAGTTATCATTACGGCTATTACGGCTAATGCGTGCGCTATTTGGCCAAGGGTAAGCTTGTTTCATTTATCGACATTTGCTTATTCTTACTGCTACCATGCTAAACTGCGTTACCTCTACGACAGCCTCTGAACACGCTCGTTTTTTATGGTGACAATTACGTCCTTCATTGTGCTAGCTCTATTTACTATCAACTCAAGTTTAGACACTATATGTCTGCATGCCACTTGTTTTTGCATAAATCGATAAAAATTAATTTTGCAGTACATACTTATGGTAAATCTATATTATGCAATAAAAGCAAATAACCCACCCTCTTCCTGCACCAGCCAGCCAGCTGCTCCTGCCAGCTGATGTCAAATCAAACACACACAATTTCGTGGGAAAAGACCACTTTAAGATGAGTATGAGGTACTAGCAAACGTCACACGAGCGAGAAAGACGGGTCGTTGTATGTTGAACATTTGCTTTTCGCACTCATGTGTGGCTTCCTGTGTGAGGCCTTGTGAGCCTCTTCTTATTCAAGTTTTCTTTCTCCTTTTCGACGTCGAAGATAGAAATGGAATGCGTCGGGAAATAGGGCCACCGAGAGGTCTGTGTCAACCTCCAGTTTCACTACAATTACCGGCTCTTTCTATCTTTCTTGCTCGATCGACAACTGCCACCTAACTATCCTGCCAGCGCCCACCATCCTTTTTGTTCTACGGAATATTCAGCGCGTTATGAGGAGTTAAAGAGAGAAGGAGAGAGAGAGGAGAGTAAGTACAAAATTTGGCAGACTCGAGCGTTCATTTACCGACCTCGGCCTCGACTCTCAGAATCACCATTGCAAAGGACCGGTAACTTTAGGTTCATAGCAGTGACGGTTAGCTACGGGCTGCAGACGGCAAAGCCATAAACCTATGATGTTATACCTTTTTGTTTACTTTCCGTTCCTCACTTGCAATTTCATATCTCGCCGCCACTTTGATGCGCTCGTTCTGGCTCCTTTACCTTCCTGACCCCGTTAACCTTCTTCAAGCTAAATCCCTTTTTCTTAGTTCTCTTTTAGCCCGCTATTTTTCCTAGGCTTTCGTTGTCGGGCTTTGTCGTTGACAAAAATGTAGTTCTCTGAGCTTCTAAACAGTCTTTCTTCTGTCTGATTCACTCCGCGGGTGAATTCACTTCAAAAGCTTCTCAGGCTCTACGAGTGAAAGCTGCTTTTCGCAGGATGTAGTTTGTACCGCTGGAGTATGCACTTCACTGGCAGCGGTACCTCGCTTTCCTGTCATGCCCCTGAAAGAAGTCGCTGACTTTTTTAATGCACGTGGTGGCGTAGCAAACGGCGATACCAACGGTTGTACTGCTAGCGGAAGTAACGGTGATCGGGATATTATTCTTTGTAGAATTCTACAAGCGATACAATGCCCTCCTCCATACGGAATATTAAAAGAAGTAGAAGAAAAGCCTGCTTGGACAAAAGTAAATGTTTCTCTGCAAGGCTTTGCTACTGCTGCTGAATACGCAAAGTCAAAACTAGACAGAGCAAAAAGGCGAGAGAGACCAAACTAACGGAAGGTGCAATTACAGGCGGAGCACCAAAACAATGCTTACCCATCCAAACTTGTGCATTCCTGGTTTGCCCACAGCATACTTTTAAGGCAATCGCCGAAAGATTTTAACCTACTTACTTCATCTCTTGAGAGACAATGGTCATAGCAATAGCACTGGACAATGATGAAGCAAGTATCAAAAGTCGTCGACAAGACCCACTCGATTTCATGGGCTGCGTCTCTAGGATTGCCACGATCGACATTTTAATGACTCTGGTCGAGTACAGGTCGACGCCTTATTTGATACCTGCAAAAGTTATATTCCCCCCGTATAATTCAACTTGCCTAAAAATTTCACAGGCTACCTTGAGGGGAAGCGTTTCGAACAAAAGGACTTTAATGACAAGATGATGCAGCTTTTGCTCCAGTTACTATAACTTGTTTCCTGCTATGCTATTTGTGCTAGTGTTGTTGCTATCTCCAAACGCGCCAAGAAAGATAAAAGCAATTAGTTCAACACCCAGTCCGGTACGTTGCTTGGTTACATAGCTGGGCAGTTTTGACAAGCGTAGACTGGAGTATGCACCGGCATAATCCAAGCGTGCCTCTGATCGCGTGGCAAGGCTTATTATTCCCGCAGGCGATGTATCTGAAACGGTCAGCGGCTGTGGCGTAATGGGGATCAGATCTCAACTTTCTTCAACTTTCGTTGCCATAACGCACGCGCTATCCCCGGACGAAGTTTTTATTCTGCTACCATTACCCACAATACATTCACATCGACAGAAACACACGCAAAGGCATAGAGGCCGATCTATCAGCGACTAGAGTTATGGTAATTTTGGCGAGCGAAGGCCCACCATCAGCATTCCCATTGTTACCAGAAACAACTGAGAATATGGTGTCAAAGTTGATCTGCTCTACTAAAAAACTAAATGAAAAAAAGACCGAACGCTTTTCCGGCAATAACTCAGGCGGTATAACTGTGCGCAAACAGAAGGTTCCCAACAAAACAAACCCATACATAATGCTTGCGACATAACCTGCGAGCATAACTGGAGTTCCAGTTCACCATAGATTAAGCCCTAGTGCAGTGAGGATGAGCTGAGTATTAGGTACGCTGTCGTACAACGTTGTGCTAATTGAACAGAACAAAATACTTGGCGGCTCAATAGAAATTTTGTTTTATCAATAACCAGTTAAACGGATTTCATAGGAAGCCCGACGTTTAAAATGGTTAAAATTTTTAGTTAGCTTATAACATGACGTAAAATTTTTGCATATCTTTTACTTAACATAGTTTGTTGGAACAAGCATAATCGTAATCTTTTCGACCTACCTTTCGTACTGCACTAAATAGTACAAATTTTGACGGATCGGACTGCAGATAGATCGAAAATAGTCGAGACGCAGGTGGTAAAGCTTTCGCAATAATGGCATCGTTTCGTTCATTCTTACTGTCATTTGTCTGGCTTGGCCTGCTTCAATAGACTGTTTTTCTCTATTCGTTTTCCTGGTCCTTGGAAAAGCTTCACTATTCTCTACCCACTCCCCCCCCTCCCCGGCGTTCTTTCCAGCCATGAGGAAAAGCATTTCCTCGTACGCCATCTTCCACGGAAGTGACTACTCGCTGAAGTGTAGCCCCAGCGGGCAGAAGGGTTGAACCGGGAGCGAGCGGCCGATCGATCTATCTTCGTCTTGACGCATCATCATATCGTTGAGTTCAGCTGGGCTGCGGAAAAGACTTTAGTTCGCTGGTTGTTAGCTTTTTTATTGCTATTACCTTTTTTAAAGCGTTTATCTTTTTTCTCTCCTTTCATTTCTGAAGATTGGCTGCAACTTGATGTAACTATTGAGAACTAAGCCGCCAACGCTGATAGTGACTCCGTCAAGCTCATCTATCCTACCTAAACCTCAGTTCTACTTTGCACGCAAAACTTTCGCCTTTTTTTCTGTTTTTCTTAAGATCTTTGTCTTTCTCTACTTATCTTTATCAGTTTCCTTCTGACTTTTCGCGGCTTCATCCCTTTATGCCCACATAGCCCCCGCCTTCACCCTAGTCTCCCCTTTTCTCCCTTCCTCTCTCGTGCCGATTTTCCCGCTCGCCCGGCTTCTATGGTAATGAACGGAGCTATGCCTTGAAGAATGAGAAAAAACTGCGAGTATGAGGACTAACAACAACAACACAAGACTAGTAGAGCGGCAGCATGGGGAGTAATAAAGGAAAGTTTTTTCAACAGCGACAACAGGAGTGAGCCAGGCAAAACAGCCTCGAGTCAGCTAGAGGCAACAACGGACGGCAGTCCGCACGTTGGTTCGTAGCGATGGCGAGAGTCGGTGGCGGTTGCTCGCTATGTCCAGCCGTTCGAAGCTTGATGGGGCTATCGATTTCGTTTTTCCTTCTCTGCTGTTTAAATGGATTCGCTGTCTTTTTTTCGTACAGTGCCAACGCTTCTCATCCCTTTCTCTTTGGCAGAGAGAGGCAGTCGGCCATTTCTAACAGTTGCGGCTACAACAGGCAGCGCGTCGAAGCCGGGGGCGATACGTTGGCACGCTGCTGGTTGCTTAATCGTCTCTTATTTTGAAAAAAGACTAAGAAAGAAGAAAAGGACGCGTTACTGCCCATAGTGAAACTAGAATGATTCGGGCGAAAAGAAATAGAAAACGAAAAAAGGAGAATGGCACTAGAGGACTTTTCCCTGGCGAACTATTTCGTAGCATTTTCGAATATGGAACATGGCGGCATAGGACGAATGTGTTCTTGCTGAAGGACAACAGGTCAATCCAGTCTCATTTCGTTTGTTTCGCTGGCCTGATACTCCAGCAGCTTAATTACGGTAGTTAAGAAGACGAAAAGCTTAGAAAAAGCAAATCTCTTTCTACCTTAACAAACTTCACTCACTTTTCGCGCTACGAACTAGAGACGTGATGATTGAAGGTGCCACCACTTATGGAAGTGACTTCGATTTACCTATGGGTGTATGCAACTTGCGTCTAACTAGTCTTGCCGTCCTTTTTTCTCTCATTGGGTCTGAAGTTTCTCTCTCCCCTCTCTCTCTAGCTCTCTCTCTCTCTCTCCCACTGTCTTTTTTTGGCTTTCTGCTTCTACCGCTTCTGCTCTTTTCCCTTGTGGCACAGTCTCTCACCTGTGCAGATCAAGTACCCAGCCAACTAACCAGCCAGCGTACCAACGCAACGACACCTCGTAGAGGGCAGAGTAAACAACGAAAAGGGAAGAACTAGGGTTGGAGCTGGTTTGGTACCTAAAAGATCAGTAAGAAACTGAGAACAAAAGGGTGAATGGACGCAAGACCCCTTAACTGGTGCGCGGTCATGCGAACACAGTAGGTACAGAGTAGGTAAGCGAAGCAGTGGAATTTGTTAGTATTGCACTCATTTAGAGGACGAGTTATGAGACACACCAACGAAGTAGGCACGGTGGGCGCAAGCACAGACGTGTACCTACACATCGACACGCCTGTTTGACGCACGCATTCCCCTACTGCTGCCTGGTGCTGTTTACTGTCGTCTGCTTTGCCTACGATGGCCAAGGGCTAAGGAAACGAAGTGGTTAGGTTGATAGGTGCATAACAAAAGACTAAAGGAAGAGTCGGCCATCCTTTTCACCATAACGCGAAATAACAACTACAACATCGGCATCGTTATCAACACCAATCATAAAAGTCATCACTTGCCTTCGACTATTTCCCTCATATAGCGCATTATTTAGCTGCTTTTGAAACAAAGCGATTGACAGCGAGACTGCGCTATTCTGCTATATACGCACTGGATAAACACCAAATACAATAAGCAGACGAACAGTTGCTGATCTAATGACTGCTTATTATTTTCATTGCTAGTAATCGTATGGCTAACAGAGTAACGACATAACATTTTTCGGAGGCAGCAAACTCGTATATATATAAGGTCACATATAGACGACATATATGCAAGTTGAAACAAGGGTCATTATCGTTGTACAGCTCATAAATACAAATACATCAATTCGACATCACAAAGGTGACTTCATGGAATTCCATAGTACGGTCGTTTTTTGTTTCTAGGAACCTGGAAACTCTGAATCTTTTTATCTTGAATTTTTGATTAGGAGTACAAGGGTTCTCTCGCAACGCTTGCCCATGCAGCCAGATGAGACTGGTTTATTCCCAGATGAACTCTTTTAGGTATAATGGCAACAACGAGATTTAAAACAATCTAAGCTACATACTTATTATCAATGCCGTAAAAAAATCGTATCTTTATTAGAGTTTCATTTAGACGCAACAGAACATCGAAGTTTCTCAAGTAGTACGTAACTTGCTTGAGTGGTAAGAATCAAAACCTAACGCTTAAATCTCGGAGTGAAAAAAATTATATATGTGACATATATGTTTAATCGCGCGACTTTGACATATATGTGGAACAAATCACCTTCTACTTGTATCGGCAGAACTGTAATTGGTGTTAACATTTTTGTTTGGTGTGTGACACTGGTAACTGAGTCACATTTACTAAGAGTGAACGTCATGTTTAAAAAACCACCTGCTCATCCTCGATATTAAATTGAATGTGGTTTGATTAACTTTGGAGTGCAACTGTTAAATTGCCATGATTGGTAAAAGCACCATCATCGTCACATGTTTCTATATTTATTTTTGGTTGCGTATAATTTTTTCGTATTCGTTTATTATGTTCAGAGCGTCTACTCGCAGAAATGGCAGCAGTTTCATGCCACAACATACGTCACCTATTTTTCGAGCCCCATTTCCTATACGACTTTTGATGCGTACAAATTGCGCACACACGTATGTGTTCACGCATCGCAGATAATCCTAACGTTCTGCGAGAACAGCAACCGTGAGAAGTTGAAGACAGTTGCTTTACAAGATCGAGTCAAGTTACCGCGGGCGATCTGGGAAGGAAACAGGTTAAATCCCTCTTTCTTTCTATATTCCTTTCTTCTTCAGTCTACTTTGATAGAGTTGTTTACCATTCGCTTGTGGAACGCATGATCGAGAGAAGAAAATGTGGATGGGCAAAAATGAGTAGATACAGGAGAAGGCCAAGCTGAATTTTCAGGCAGCAAAATATCATAGGTAAAGTCTCAAGTCCTCAAAGAATGTCACTCTTCCACGAGAAGCGAACAGTTCAGCCGGCGTCAGTCCAGTTGACTCTGTTGGGTGAAAGGCAATGAGGAATTGCCACTACCTTGACCGCTTGGACGGAACTGCCTCCAAGAAGGAAGGCCATTCCTTTTTTTCTGTCTGGATGGTAAACGGCGGCGGCGAAGGCAGCGGGTGCAGAAACGAGTGCCGCCACCGATGGGGTAAGGTCACTTGCAGCTTATTGACAATCGTAGGGGCTATGCAAGTAGTGAAGGTGGGAACTTCGCATCAGTTGCTGTAGCAGCTCTAGTAGCGACTCAACGGTGCTGACTCGTCAATTCTCTTAATGCACCACCGTTCATAGCATCGACTACGAAGAAAGTGTCTAGCTTGAAATGCTTTTGCTCATTTCGCTTTTGTCCAATATTTGCCCCCTAAGAGTTACCCTAGTCGAGCAGCAAGCATCAGTATCAGTCACACTAGAAAAGTGGCTTTCTTAGGTGGCATGCGACCTTTGCGTGCCTGTATTGCCTTACTATTAAGGTCTATTCAGTCCACGCTTAGAGCGTGGATGAGACTAACGAACTAAAATTGCACAGGACAACGGCTGCTGGTAGACCACCCAGGAAGATTTACAATAATATATGCGACAAAATAGACCATTGCGAGTAGTACGCAAGTTTCTTAAACTACTGCGCAACAGGACGACTTGGCAAAGTACACAGACTTGAGTTCCGAATGTGTACAGCGGATAACGAGTGGGTGTACCCGTGTGGTGCAATTACTTGCTTTTATTTTTCTAAAGCAGGCATATTGCATGACGTACGATCAAGCCAATTACGTTTATGCGTTGCTTGTCAGTTGAGGTAAACGAACAACCGTAGACAATAGGCCGATTCTGTTGTAGCAAGAGCTGAAAGCTGCCGGCGTTGGCATTTGTTTGTGGTATGTTTGTGTGTGGCATGGTGTTTGTGACGCAAAATTAAAACGGTATGTCGAATTTTACACCTGTTAATATATCATTCATTATGGTGGCGCTTCTTTTGCGCACTTTTCACCTACAATTTTTTCAGATATCTGTACAGGTAGATAGTCAGGGACAAAATGTTTAATAGGCCATCTGTTGTACTCGTGAATCATGTATTCCATCGCTTACATCGGTTTGGGTTCCATCCAAAACCACCTGTTTTAATGGGCGGCTCTTGTGAGCGACTCCCAATAAATAAGGCCATAAATAAAATGACTATGTATAAACATGGGTATGGGGTGACGAACAGTAATTCTTTAGCCCTTCTATAAAAGTCAACAAAGCTCACAATTCCAACAACAACAGAAAGCTGGGTCAGCCACTCAGTCTATCATCCTATTCGCATCAGCATCAGTCGTCGCAAGGTTCGTGTCCTCGTAGCCTTATCAAGCCAGTTCTCGCTGGGACGCAAGACGAAGTTGTGTACAGTCCGCTTACATTTAATCGTTTAGCGACGCTATTACCAAGTCCGCTAGGTTGTACGTGCCTATTCTATGTGCCATCGGCATAGGCAAGCTGTTGACCATTAGCTTATTCTTTCGTCAGGGAAAATAATAAGCTAAATCACTTCAAACATAGCATGCCAAGCTAGATGCTGCAACAGCAGCAATAACGTTTTCACTTGCCCCACTATTACCCCCCGATAGCGCCGTCGGCTACCGCTGCAAACCTATTACTTGTTCAGTCTTGGCGAGACGATCAACCTAGCGCGTACAGCGTACATCAGGGTATGGGTGACTGCCGCACAGGATGACCAAAAACTTACCAGACCAAGCCAACTTGGACTAGCCCATATACCCACCGTTTCATCTGGCCGATGGCTAAACCTGCTACGAAGTTCGTTAATTACTATCAATAAATGGGCTAACGTAAAATTGTAAATGCTATTTAAGAGAAGGTTTTAGGGGCATTAATAGAAGAAACTAAGTATAGGGGGCGACAGTGTTAGCATCAGCTAGGTGGTTTGAAGCAGGAACGGATTTCGTTCTTAGTTTTGCTAGCATACCCAACAGCTAGTTAAGAGTCGATTGGGAAGGCATAGGCAGCGAAAGCAAGCAATGAGCCCATTTTCATTTGGTTAGCTGACGGCACTGTCGAGCCCGGGAACGAGATCGATGGTGGAGCTTGAGCGTAATCGTAGTAGCGGCAGCAGCGCGTGCTTTTAAGAATGGTATGCATATTCTAACTGGAGTTAGCCTTACCAATGGAATCGCGATTTTGAGAGTGGATCTGGCGCTCTGCAACATAAAATAACCAGCGTCTGGCGTTCTGCCGCTCCCATATTCCGCTGTTCCAAGTCTGGTCCCACTAAAATCCGGTAACTGCTGCGTTTGCCGCACCATCGCACCAGCAATGCAACAAAAGCTAGTATAGAAATAGTATCCAGGACTAAGACAGTAGCAAGGAAGCGAAAATCGCGTTATGGATAGTTTTTTTTTAGTTTTCTTGCACTTTGTCGTGGTTGGCTCCTTCGTTGCCTCTTCTTTTTCTTTTGCTTCCCTGGAACGCAGTAAAAAAATTAACTCCTTTACGCTGGATAGTGTCGATTACAGCAATAAGCGACAGCGACAGTGGTAGCGTAAGGCGGATGTCGCCGGAACGGCGCGGTTGGACGAAAACGCAGTAGAGAGGACTGGGCAATCCGACTAGTTGGACCACATACGATGGGCAAATATCGAAAGAAAAAACCAACCAGTGTGTTACAAAGACTCGAACAACAGCAGCGGTGCCGCGTAGTAATATTGCAGTTACTGCGACTAGAAGCAAGATAGCAGCGAAACATGGCGGCACAAAGACGTTGTTTTACATCGAGTAAGCCGACCTTTATATGTTTTAGAGTTAAAAACAGTCGCTCTAAATTATATGGTCGTATGAATGACGCTATGGTTAATTAGATTAATTAGGTAGAGAGCAATTTGGCAAATGATTGTAGGTAGTCAGTTTGGGAAAACGTCGCTCAACAGACTAGAACGGACCTAATAATATAGGCGAAAAATAAGATATGTATGTTCTTGGTTAGTCAAATGCTCTAATGTCTTTTCGATTTTCTTTGAGTTTTGTATAGTAGAAAACTACGGAGTTCATAGGTCTAGTACGATTTAGATGTACTGTATCAGCAAACGGCCGGTTCACTGATGAACACGTACGCAATAATGCCTTAGTGGTCAGATGGTCGATTGGTTATTGGATGTCCTGGATGGTGCCTGGCTAATATTATCCACCAGTGTGCTTCGTTCAGAGAAGGCATAGAATAACAGGGTCGGACTGCGAGTGTGAGAGTGGCGGAGACCTAGATATCTAGTCGGCCGTGCTGCTGAGCCAAGCGAAGTACGTTGCCCACCATCCGAGTTTAGTGGACACGTCTGAACCTGCGAGAGGATGAAAGCTTCAGGAGAGCGTACGTGCCTCCTCAGTGTCCTTCCTTTCCCAGGCAATAGCCTAAAGGGGTAGGACGGCTGCCTGCCTTTTTCCTCAACCAGGTCATCCCAGTTCAGACCAGACCGAGCCAACAAGGGCAACTCCGCATCCGCCTCCTCAGATCTATTACTATCTTTGAGACCATGTTCCATGCTATGCTCAATGGCCACACAGCCCGATTCCATCATTGCCATCAGTGCCTCTCAATATATTTCAGAGTTTCCAGCTCAAGAGGCTTCGCGGCCACTTGATATGATATAAGAAGCAAGGATGGCCAGCTCTGACGGCTAGGGCAACCGTCTGTTCCGACAGCTCGTTGCGTCTGCTTGCGGCTGCCACGACGGTCCATCGATTCAAGCGGGTTAACGCGGCCGGAAAAGAGGGGCTAAAGTACTCGAAGTGGAGGACCATGGGACGCGTTCAAGATTTGAAATCGCTTGGGTGTTTGCCAGGGGCTAGGGGGGACAGACTCTCATGTCGCCATAGAGCCAGTAGTAGCAGTAGCTCTGGAACTGAACAGATGTGACCTCAGTTTGGTTCGATTGCCACCAGCCTCCGCTTTGGTTCTGACGGACGATACAAAATGAAATATCAATCCATAGGAGATCAAATACAGCTGCCCGATCCCCTACCTGTTGGTAGTACTCGTCCGACCATATTTCCATGGAACATGAGTCTGCTCTATTGAAATAGATACACAGAGGGCGAAACGAAGACTTCTCAGATGGCGGACCGCTGGCTGGCTCGCTTGCTGGCGACGGCTCACTGATCAACGCATTCATAAGCTAGGTCAGGCGAAACTTGCTGGAAATAGTGTCTCTCCATGTATGTAAGCGAAAAATTTTTTTCCCAATCATGTAGACCTTTCTTGAGGCGCCTTCCTATGAGATGATATTGAAGTGAACTGCATTAATATACTTCTGTGATGTGCGGAAAATATACACACAAATGACATGACCAACGTATCGAGTGAGTCTGGCGCGGCTAGCCGATATTTTTTGTATAAAATGAAATCCACGATGTTTGTTTGACTATAATACGTACAAACCACAAATATAATGATATATCGCCGGTTTCTATAGTAACAAAAGTATAGTATAGCACATCGTATAATGTAGTTATCGGAGTTTTCAACACACAGGCTAGTGGTCGCAACAAAATTTTCTTGGCAAACATTGAACACTGCTTGTCCTGAACTCATAATAGGGCATTTTTTTCCACTTTATTAACTGAGCTTACTACTTTTGATTGAAGATCAGTCGATTTATTAGACAACGACTACCGACTACACTATATTTCTCCTAAAGAGAAAATCGATGATGTACGTCTAACTTGACGAATTACGTTGTTTGCCACTGGTAAAATTTTAGTTATCGTTCTCTTGACGTAACTGCCGCTGTCGAAAGATACAATTGACAGGGTATGTGCTTTTCGTGGATAAAACATACGGGCATAGCGTATGAGCCATTTGAAAAGTTATTCACCTCAACATAATGCCTTCATTTGGACGTATTTATCAAAAAAAAAAATGAAATAAATGCAATCGCTTTAATATAATTTTTGCAGGAATAGGCGAACGTAGGTTGTGCAGTATGCAACGTCACCACAAACGTCTGTACACAACGGCTCCTTCTACGATCAGACCATAGACAAAGAGAAAGCTCTCTAACCGGCTTCTTATCAAACCATTTTCTGCAAAACACGCTGAGATTTATGGCTTTAATAACGTCACTTAAATTTCTCTAACAGAGTTCAACCTTTGAGGCTGACTGTATTATTATACAATAGAAGTTTTTTCCCTTGTATAATAAACAATTTTTCTCCAAAACTGTTTTTCCTTGTATTAAAGAATTAACGTTTTTTACAGCAGGAAAAGTCTGATCTCTAGAATCACATGGTAATCATGTACCCAGAGCAGCTAAATGCTATTTATCTAAGATATTTAGAACCAATTTATATTTTTATTTATCTTGGATGAATGAAATTTCAAGCTACTAATCAATCCATGGAAGACCTCAGAATCGATACCTTAATTTCATTCCTATAGGGCATATGTTAGCGTATGTTTGGTTCGCATTGGGGTTGGCCCGTTATCACATATATATATATGTGATAACGAATCCATAATCGACGCCCTCTCTGCTTGAGGGTTACATATACACAATACGCGTACTTTACGTATTATCTTTAAAAATAATATTCATAAAACGTATAATTTTAACGCCAAATCTCAAAGGATGTTCATATCAATTAAAGAACGGTATCGGAAGCGGCGAAATAGATTGTTATTGTCAAGTTCCTGCGCTGATCGTTTAAACACTTACAAATATTCAGAAAAGCTGGAAATCTCCAATGTTGTTCGGGGTGCGATGCGGCAACGGGTTCCGCTTGATGCACAAACGCCCAGTTCCTGCTGCCGGGTTATGTCAAAATCAATAAGTAGACTGACTAATAGACTGTTTAGAGCAGAAGTGAGTATAATAGTAATACTTGTAAGAGCAATTTCTTATTGACGCTAGATATCAGCGCTTCGACGAATCGCAATGTTAGCGTCGGCATTGAGCCCGACCGTCTTAGTACACCATATGGATAAGCAATGATTACAACTCCCTAAATTTTTATGCCTTTACAAATCTCCTACCAGAACAATGTACGGGTAGTACAATAGCAACAGTCACAGTAAAGCTGGAATGGTAGAACTGCTCTATTATTTAATACCTCGGGGGCAAAACTGCGACCTTTTAGTTGCCCGTAATTGGTACGATGATGATATTGCGCGCTGCTGAACTAGCCTGAGAATGCGAGTTGAGTCCACACCTAAACTTGTTTAATGTTTGAAGTCGGTAGTATGGATCAGGTAGTATGGATTATGCAAAAACTAGCCCTAAGGCTTCTTCTCCTTCACTATCGCCATGACCACCAAAAAGACAAGAGTAGTTGAAGTGTATTGAATCAGTTTCAACTTCGGCCTAGCTGTTCACGGTCCTTCGCGGCTAACCATCCCTTGAAATAATAGGAAAAGCCTTTTTTTTTCTCGGTGGTCTTTTACCGCTGAAATATCGCAACATGCATAGATACACAAATCTTACAGACACAGCGTGACATCACACGATATCTTCTTTAAATCTCTTTCCCCCCATCCTCTGCAAGCGTTCTCAAGAAAGACGCTCTGACAGTTTATACTCTTTTTCTACACCTTTTTCTGCCCTATTTCGGACCTGGTGGCAGGAAATTGCAAGACGAAGTTGTCGTGCTACTCACTTCGGGTAACGGCCGGCCGCTCTGAAAACCACTCAAGCCTAATCACCGCCGTACATCTTCGTCGACGGTTCTGCTAACGAGAAACGATAGTGCCGTTTGGTTTTACCTGTGCTGGACTATTTAGTGACCTCGCCATCCAAGCCCCAGGACTAAGCGGACCGACTCGGTGAGTCCTGTAGCAAGTTTTCAGCGGTTTCCCGCTTCAAAAGCGGGCGCTAGCTAGTTACTTTCCATACTTTGGGGTTGCCGCCCACAACCAGTACGGCCAAGCAAGACAAATGTAGATGAAACAAAAGTAACCACTGAATCTTAGCACTCCCGACTGCTGGTCAACGGTTGCCGAAATCCATGGAGAGCGCGAAGCCTTTGTGCTTTTAGAACAATAGTAAAACTCACATATATATAGTCACAGATATTGTCATTCTCGTAGAAACGCTAAAGGTCTTATTTCCTTTTAGCTTTGCCTTCTTTTGTTTTCCTTTTAGCTGCGTTCCACAACTGTCATAGTCTCGCGCTGTATTCGACGATCAAGATGGCATACAATTGCTCTTGCTACAGTTGCTGGTAGTTTGGTTGCTGCTGCTGTCGCTGTTGTGACGTTGAGCGTAATGGGTGTCTTTCTCGACTAGAGACTTAGTATGTCCAACTGTGTGTCTGTGTGCGTGCATATGCATCTATGTGGCTATTTTACTGCTTTCAACACATGGCCTGCAGTGAGACCCAACCAGCCCAACGACCGCAGACCAGTATTGTCCCGCGTTAGTCTCACGATCAAGCCCTCTGACAAGCTGAATGAACGCAAACATTATAGCCCCGGAGCAGCTACTCCCCAGCCATCGACAAGTTTCAAAAGAAAAGAATGGGAACAAGGACGCATTGGATGCCCAAATAGTGAGAGCTCTAGCTGCTACATCCTCAAGCCGAACGTTATCCGCGACCGCGGATGACCGGCTGGATCGTGGTAGTGCTGTTGCTAAGTGTGGGCGGGTAGCTACTAAGAAAACTATTGCGATCCATCGATATGGATACAAGTATGTAGTAGCTCGGTCCACGAGACGGATTGGAAGCTTAACCAACAGCTCCCTTCTGTAGAGCTCGATCAGTGACACTAGCCGTTCCCCCACACGGAACAGCTACCGTTACAGGTGCGCTATAGAGACAAAAACACCTTTTAGATAGATATTTGCCAGATAACGACCTCCCACTTCGTATCTTGATGTGATTGCTGTTGTTATTTTTCCTTTTCTTTGCTTGCAGATGTGATCAATGGGGGAAGCGACGTATAGCAATAGCAAAGCCGGTAGATAGTATATATAACGATATATACTATTCGCCTTTTTTCTCTCTCTCTCTTGTGTATAGATATATATGTGTATATGAATATATACGTATATATGGATAGAGAAGGGGCACAGCTAGGATACAGTTTCCACTCGAAACTATTCCGTATCTAGTAGAAAAAAACTAGCTATATAGGTAAACACAGAGCCATGTAGTAGCTTTAGCGACAACAGTAGTGGAACAAAAGCGTAGCTTAGTTCATATAGTACCGTGTTTATCGGCCGCAGAAAGGGAGGGAGGTGGGGTAGAGAGAGCTGAGAATTGCCAATCCCCCATATAGGCACCCGAGTGCTATTGGCTGCTCGTCTTATCCCAAGCGGTTGAATTGGCCATCGCTACTTCGATTTCTTACCCATGTCCGCCATGTCCGAAGCCCTTCCTCGGTGTTGCGGATCTAGTGAGTAGCAGTTTTCTGTCGCACACTGGCCTCCTCTCGCTACAAGGCACTCACATGTCCATTTCGAAGAAAGAAAGGCGAGAAAATGACCAAAAACTTTATACCTTCGTCCTCCCAGCTATCCATCTATTTCGTTTCGGTTCGAATCTCTAGCCTTCTCTGATCCTTTCTCAGTTCGCCCGTGGCGAACCGATCGGGCAAACGCAGCTCAGCACCAAGCCTGCTTATGCCGTCTTTTCGATGTTACTTCATCCCGTATCCCATTTTACCTAGATTTTGGGTTCTTTCTTGGCCAATTCGATATCCTTATTTCCCTATTCCAGCGTTACCGCATGTTGCTGCTATTTTACCTCTGTAGCCCTTTTTCCGAGCCTGTCGGCTTAAATCCACCTCTTTTCCCTCCTTTCTGTAGTAGAGCTTCTGAGCCCACAGGTGCCACCTTATCTACCGACGTACGTCTGATATTTTTTTGAGCCCCATCCTGCCGTCGTCTCCGATTTACAAGGCCTGCTGTCTGATTCAACCGTCTTCCTTTGATTATCTATCGGTCCTGGCTCGGCTTATTCCTTTCTGCCCGTTTATTTCTCCTGAGTCGTCGTCCGCTCGATGGCTGCTAAAGGACCATAACCTAAGGCCTGGTACCACCCCACCCTGCGAAACCAAGGGTGGTAGACCGGTTTATAGCAAAATGACCACTCGTAGTATTGCCCTTCAGCGAGGCATCACCCTTTTGCCTTCCTTATTATCATCTTGCATCACAGCGAAATTATTGAGATATATGACTAAGACATGGATACAAGAGTTGGAGTTCAAGGATGTGTTTCACCACATCAAAGGAAGATAATCACGTCGGTCTACATCTCCCATTTATTGGTCACTGGCTTCGAAAAGGGCCATGGCACGCACGGTTGTTGATTGGATGGGTGGTTAATATTGTGGACGCTTTGCTACTTCAATAGCTTGTTCATTGGGCAGGTCCAAGGATTGAGATGAATACATCGTGTGACCCAGACGCGTGCGAGTACGATACTCTTTATGTCAAGGCGTGCACACGTAGCGAAGCGTGAACACAGTGATATAACAAAGTCCATAATATATGTGCAAGACGCTTGACACTAATATCTCGACGACCACCGGGTGCAAGCTCTGCTAGTTCTTCGCTGAACTATCATCATCATCGCTATTGTTGAAAATTGAAGTGTACGCACTTACGAGAGTACCATATTTATTAAATCTATAATACTCAGACAAAGAAGATACATAAAGTCGTATACTAACATATTATTTTTCAGCGTTTAAGAGCTAAATGGAACACTGAGTTGTCTTCTTATGAGTCTATAAAATCGAAATCTTTTCACAAAGACCAGACACATGACCGTCAGATATACAGAGTTTTACAAGTCAGCTGTAACATACGTGTTTATCATATATATTTACTTGTGCTTCCTGTCTGCACTGTGATGCTGTAGTTAAGCAATATTCCGATTGCAAACACCTCCTTTTTCAGATTTGTGACCTTTGTAACTCAGTTGTTGATCTCGCGCTGAGGTAAGCCGCGTTCATTCTCCACTCACCAACACCAGAATTTCCTACACGTAAGCAGCCTCAGGAGATCCCGATGCGTTGAGTTAGCATAACCGATACTTGTGATCGTGCTACCACGTGCAAGAAGTCTCTCTTTTTCCTTGTTCTCTAATTAGCTAAGACCCAGAAAAAAAAAGGTGCAAGACAAAGTAGTTATCGGGGAAAAATTAATGCAATCATTTTCACGTCGATATAGCTGATTCAATTCTAGTCCAAACCGCAATTCGTTTAATCCAAACACTTTTCACAAACGCAAATAACCACTAATGGAGGCATTGTAAGATGGTCTTTCTGTCACTATTTATAGTAGTTTATCTGTATAAAAATAACCTAACCGTCTCCGATGTATAACAGCGGTGACCGCCTTCTGTGACAGCTCGTATGAGAGTATGTCCCACAATGTCAGCCTAGAAACAGCTATATAATACATGCTATTTTTCATTCGAAAGTGAATAGCAACTTTCCCTATTGAGAAAACAATAGGCTATCATTATTATTATACAAATACCGTTATAATAATGGTAGTCGTAACTTGCGCCCATCATCGTGTTACCACAGCTCATAATAGATAGCCTTAT